>NW_020885002.1:853601-1132236 GCF_003945725.1 Corapipo altera | reverse complement strand
CCAGGGCACTTGGTCTGTTCAGCCTGGAGAAGAGGAGACTCAGGGGACACCTCCTTGCAGTTCCAGCTTCCTCCTGAGGGGAAGAGGAGGGGCAGCTAAAGCTGAGAAATAGAGAAGGTCAAACTTTGGAGTCAGTGATCTTGGAGATCTTTTCCAACATAATTATTCTATGATTCTATGATCTAAGCCCACATCTTACAAGGCAATGCTGTCAAGCTTTCAGTGATGCAGTGGTGGATTTAGATAGAGCAGGTACTGATGAAAGCTAAAAACATTCCCTTGGTCCTCTCCTTCCAGGGCCTGGTCGCTTCCCAGGTATTTTGCCTTTTGAAAGATTAAATGTGAGGAGTAATTGACTGTAAAACACTAATGAAACCAAGTGTAATTGATGCCTGGGAATTGAGTCAAACCTCTTCAGTGCATCACTGCACCTCTCTCTCCCGGAAGAGGATTATCTGGCAGATGGAAACTGCAGTTGGATGGACTGCTTGCTTCCCAAACACACTGTTTTTCTCAGCAGAGCAGAGCAGAAGAGGGTTGCAGGGTGTCTGCAGGATACTGATATATGTAGTGCCAAAAAATTGCCATGCTCCCAAGATTTGCAGAAAGAGCATCACAAATCCTGGAGGCTTTCTGAGCTGACCCAAAATTGAATGGCAAATGCAAGCAGCAAAAAGGTAGGAGGACCCACAAGCAGGAGGATCCATCATCTTGGGGTCTGGATGGTTTTTGACACTTCCTTGTGGACAGAAGGTAGAAAATTGGACTGGGAATCCTCATGCTAAAAGCACAGGCCGTGCTTACAGCTGGCTAAAGAGCTTCTGTGCTAGGAGATGTTCTCTCTTCCTTGGACCAACACAGCAGAGGACTTGTGCATGATGAACACACTCATCCTCTAATCTGTCTTTAATAGGACAATATAGTAAGTACAGTTTGGACAGCCTGATTCCTAACCAAAATTCTTTTCTTGCCATGCTGAGCAAAAAAATAAAAAGGATGCCTGTAGTTTGCAGGGTGCTAAAACAAGGACTGACTCCTAAGTGCCAGCAAGCTCTGCATGGGGCTTTCAGAGCTAATGAAAATAGCATCACATGTCTTTGGGGTGATCAGATTTGGAGCAGAAATTGTCAGCAAATGCAGTCAGGAAACAGGTTTATAAACCTTTATTTAGTAGCAACAGCTTCTGCTGGAAAATGTCACAGGGTGCTGTCAAGAACCTGTAGTAAAGAAGTCTCAGCTGTGTCTGTTGAAGTCCCAACGCCAGTTAGGCCCCCTCTGTGCATGGAGGAGTGATGTGATTTGTCTGAGACCATTAGACATCTGCATTTGAGATGGGAACAGAGCCCAGGTCTTGTGAGCGTTAAAAACATTTGCTTTAACCCTGTAGCTTTTCCCTTTCACTTAGTGGAAGCTTTGAGTTGCTCCAGCATCATTGCATTAAATCAATCTGTCACAAGACCAGAGAAGAAACAGGTTGCAGAGGTTGCAGATTTCCCATTCCTGGACACATTCAAGGGCAGGTTGGAAGGGTCACTGAGCAACCTGATCTAGCTGAAGATGTCCCTGCTCATTGGGGGGGCTGGACTAGATAGCCTTTAAAGGTCCCTTCCAACCCAAACCATTCCATGGAAGTGAAGGCTGAGATGCTCTGCCCTGACCTAATGTTGTGGCACTGTTGAGGTGATGTCAGGTCTTCAGAAAATGAGAAGCAGCCACGAAATAAGGCAGCAAGGAAGATAGGCACATTTCTGCTACTGAGCCAGAAAAAAGACAACACAAACCATAGCATGAGAATGGCCATCAGGGCTTAAAGCTTGCTGCTGCACTGCCCCCCTGTGCAGTCTAACACAGCTGGATGCTGCAGGCTGTGTTCCATTTTCGGGCTGTACCAAGGTAATTAATTACTAGTGGGCTGGCAGGTAGATGTATCATTGCAAAAATGCATAGTTCAGGAGTAATTGTCTTCCCCAGTGCACATTAAGGGGTTATTTTTTTCCCCAGTACACATTAGGGTTAACTGCCGAGGTATTTTTGTGGCATGGTGTAAATAGCTTGTCAGTGACACAGTAACCTTCACCCTGCCTTAAAGATATTAAAACCAGCAAAATTGGCTCAAATGGGAATGGCAGGACTTCACTGGTCCTTTCCCCTTCTCTGTTTCTCTACTGCTTAACTTGGTGTGTTTATCCAGGATTTCTCAGTCTCTTGTCCCAAACAGCCACTGTAAATACACTCTTTGACAGACATCCATCTATACTCATAGCTGTTTCAAGCATATCAGGTCTGACAACTCTATTTTTAAGCTGTGGGAGGTTTTCCTAGGAGACAGGGAAGACATATCGCAGAGTGAATGCTTTGTGTTTGTTGGGTACCTTGGTGACTCTCAGACAGTGCTTCCAACTCTCAGGTGTTTGGCCCTAGCACAGGATTTCTGACTGATCCTGACAAAGATGGTTTTTATCAATTTGCTAGGAGGAACTGGCAGTGTTGAGAAAGGCAAGTTAATCTTTGAAAGCAACTTAAGCCGTAAGAGCACACACCTGTAGTGAGTTTTCTTTATTTATTGAATTGTAGATGGGCATTTCTCGAGTGGTTTGTGAGGCAGTAAATAAACCCTCTCTTATCCATAAGACCCCTCCCCCCTAATTCAAGAAAGATTAGGACCAAAAAAATCATAGAGAACTGCATATGTTGAAACCTGGCTGGTTTATTTTATACTGGCACAAACTTTTTCACATCTAAAATCACTTCAAAACTTGTGGACATCTGAAATATCTCCCTGAAGCAGAAGCTCAGATGAAATCTGAGGCCAGCTGAAATGCTGGGTTTTGTTATACCAGGAAAACTACTGTCTCTTGGTTTGATGTATCATGCTCTGGGGTTTTTTTGGGGTCTTTCTGGTGACCCAGCAAGGTGCAAAGCTGAACTGAAACCAACTCTTCAGGACATCTGTGTTCCTTGTATCAACATTTCCACTTTCTCATCCACAAAACCTTATTTTAACGGATCGATTCTTCTGGCACAGACAGTGCAGTACTCAGGAGTCCAAGTCCTATTGCATAATCCTTTCACTGCAATTAAGAATGCTTTGCTTCCCTGGAACAACTCAGCGTTTCCAGGAAGAAATTTCAATCTCATTTTAAACATTTCCTTTAAAAAGATATCCATGAATCCCAGGAGGATAAAACATTTGCCTCACATGGCTTTGTAGGACTGCACAGAACAAAACCCCAGCTGCCAACTTATAGTCACAGTCAGAGAGGCTCTGGGAAATGCAGATCCCTGCAGCATAACCCCTGGGCTGTAATGTTGGGATTAGCTGCAATGAATCCCAGCCTGGCTTCACACGCTGTGGCCTGACCAGGTGGATATGCCGTCAGTCATACACCCTCCATGGAGGTCTCCCATCCCATCCCATCCCATCCCATCCCATCCCATCCCATCCCATCCCATCCCCAAACCAGCAGACTCATTTACCTTAAATAGCTTAGTGTGGAAACAGTTTGGTATGACAGATGTTGGCAAGAAAGAGGAAAAAAAAGCCCCAAACAAACCAAATTAATTTCAGTTCCTTGAATTTGAAGCACAGGAAGGGAGAAGCTGGTTTCAGCACAGATAGAGAGGGGGAGACTGTTGGGCAGAGGGGTCACACCCTGCCACTGCACAAGGGAGAGGCAGCAGTGACCCAGGCCCATCCCCTGCCTGTCTGGTGCCCCCTCCCCAGAGCACCAGCCCCACCAGCAACCTGGGTATTCCAACATGAACCGTAGGGAAGAGAAGTGGCAGCTCCATCGTGGGCTTCTGGAGAGGATGATCATTACTAAGCAAGGGGGAGGCTCTTGGGGTGCTGGGAATGGGGACACAGTGGGGGAACACAGTTAAGCTGGACACAGTTAGGCTTGAGTTGGCTGGAGCTTCAGCTGCAAGACTTGTTTGTGCAAGAGCTGTTTGTGTAACACCTACGAAACCTTTGCAAGTGAAAGGTAAAGCTGAGAGCCTGTAAAAGCACTGCCTGGGAAGGACTTGGCTTCAAGGGGCCAACACAGAGACTTGAAGCCACTCAGTGGCAAAGAGTTGGGTCAATGAGAGCCCATTGGGTCAAGGTAAAGGGGTAGATCCTGTCCATGCTCCCACCACATGCTTTGTGTCACCCAATTGCTGCTGGCCTACTCACCTGGACCATGTGTGGGCATTATGTCTGATGGAGGAAGATGAGCTTGTAGTGATCTGGCTGTACCAGAGATAACTGAGTAAACCCACAGCCCAGTAGGTGGAGGAGTGGATGCATCTTAAAAGAGCTTTTTCAGCAACTCTTTCCTGTCCAGAGCCCTGGACCAGCCCCCAAACCTGAGGCAAAGCACAAAAGCTGCTGCCTGAGCTTCAGTTACTGCAGAATTACACAACTTTGTCCCTAGTGCTGATGTTTATGCAAAGAGGGGATGAAATGGGCCCTCCCTGATGCTGCCCCTCACTGGGCACCAGTCTGGGTCCAGCCTCAAACTCCTGCCTGTGCTTTGCAAAAGCAGAAATTCAGATTCTGCTGTCTTTCTACTCCTGTAAAAATTCAATTTTATAGCTTTACCCAAAATTAATGAAGATCCATTAAGTCGCAGCTGATTCCCATGGCAGGCTGAGGACACTGCCCTGGTTTCTAGCATTATTTACATTCAGGAGGCTACTGGGGCTAAAAGACATCTCAAATTCTGCATCTTCCACAAGTAACCCAGGTTCCCAGGCAGAGCAAACATGGTATAACAAAAAGCAGAAGAACCTTCCAATGAACTGTTTTACAGAGCATTGATTTACTTTTTTTCCAAGTGACAGCCCTCAGATTTTTCTGCAGAGCTGTTGTACTGCCAGCATATGATTTGCTCTACTTGCCCTTTTGGTTTTAATGTCCCATTAATAATACACCTTGTATTTACTGCAGTTTGTGTTACTGTTTCACTGTCACCTCTTGACCACTAGTTATTCTCTCTGTAGTGCCAGGCAAGGCTCCAAAACCCAAACACCGGCAGCAGTGTTACTACAGACCAAACCACAGTCCCACCAGACTCAAGGCAGCTCCACTGAGGAGAATCATTTATCTTCCCAGAGCTGGCAGGGCACACTGCACCTAGGAAAACAGGAACACCTCTACATCCTCTCCATCAATAAATCAGACCTAAAACTTTTCCAGGGCAATTTGGACAGTCAGCTCTTTTGAGGGATCTATGCCAGAAAACTGTAAAACATCATTACTGAGCAGCTTGCTTAATCCTGGCTCTGTGGCACCCTCTGTAACAGAAGCAGGAACAGACTGTTGGGCTGGCCCTGGCTGACAGCTCAGCTCAGACCTCCATGGAGGATGTGCTAAGGATGCCTCCCTGATCAACTCTGCACTCCCTGATCAACTTTGCATTCTGAAAACAGCTGCTGAGCTGCCCCTTGACCCTGCAGCAGAGCTCTATAAGTACCTTCATTTCCCACCCTACAGCCCTCTGAGCACCCCATTATACCCCTGTATGCCTCCAGCTCAGCATCCAGGCTTGGACGTTGCAGTACTGGTGTCCACTTCCCACTGGGAGCATCCTCAGGCCTCAGCAAACCTGTACTGCACTGTAAATCAGAATGGATATAGAAAGGCAAGGCTGAAGGAGCTGGGTGGTTGCTTCACTAGGGGGTCACAGTGCTCTCAGAGCTTCATAACCCTCTTTTCCCTGAGGACTTAGAACACTTGTCTTTCTCATCACAGGAAAATGCCTTAAATTCTGAAGAAGAGCTGGATGAAATACTGTTTTGAGGCAGGATTTCTCTCTGCCCTGCTGGATAAGGCTGCACAAACACTAGGAGAAAGGTTTCTCTGGTCTTCCAAGTAAGCCCTAGTTTCCCCTCCCTTCCCCTGGGATCAGAGCCGACCTCCTCCTGCTCTTGTCCCTGTGAACAGCATGTTACTTCAGCAGCAGTAAGGAGTTTCAGAGCAGGAAAACTGAAGCTTTCCTCTCCTGGGCTGGCAGTTAGTGCACTCAGGAGGTGTGTTTGAAGACCCTCAAGGCACTGCAGAGAGCCCAAAGCAGGTCTCCTGTGCCCTCAGTGACTGCCCTCAGCACTGGGCTCACGGGCTCGACCGGCCATGGGTCACTGCCTCTTCCCTGAGTGCACTGTCAAAGAAGTCACATTTGCTCTCTTTTATTACATTATCTACAAAACAAAACAAAACAAAACTCAGGGGTCTTCAGGGTGAAGCATCATCCATGCAATGTAAACAGCAAGGTAAAGCAGGGTCTGAGGATGTACAAAGTTCCTGCTGTTCCCTTCAGGCTGAGGTAGCTGGTTGCCACGCAGGAAACTGTGGGATGCAGATCTTATTCTCCCTCACCTCATACCAGTCATCTACACACTCCCAGACCCCAGCCTTCATGTGCACCTCAAAGATGAAGACTGCCACATTCAGCACCGAAACTTCCAGATTACGTTTTGGATCTCAGCCCTCATGGGTGATGCTCACAAGTTCTCCCATCTGACCTAACCCCAGAGAAAGGTTTTTGTTTTGGCTTGATCCGCCTGCTGCCAGACAGATCCAGGAGCATGATCTGGTCACCACAATCTGACTTTGTGGGAAGTGTCACTGAGGTCTCACATGCCCTCCCACTTGCCAAATTCCTCAGCAGATGAGGTCGCTTCCAGATTTCAGTACTTACTGGCAAACTTCAAGTGGTTTGTCCAGAAAGGCTCCAAATGATTAAAGGTCTCTTGGACCTGTGTTGTAGCCACTGCCTGGTTATTGACCTACACAAGCATAGCAACATGGAAACCAGCAATCTGGGAAAACAAACATTTCTGCTCCCTGACTTTTAATATTTAGCTTTGCTTTGGAGGTGAAAGAGGAACTAATTCCTACTTGTATCCATTCTCATTGCCCAATTTCAGATTTTTTTTATCATTTACTGACAAAAACAAGCCTTCCCTTAAGATCTATTTAGCTTGAACATAGCTCACATTCCAACTGCTGTGCGAATAAAATGTGATTCACCATTATCAACACACTGAAAATATTTGCTATCCCTGTCTTACAGATAACAAATCTGGGTCAGAAGTGGGTGTTTTGTACTGTAGAATCATAGAATGGTTTGGGTTGGAAGGAACCTTAAAAATTATCTAGTTCCAACCCCCTGCCATGGGCAGGGACACCTTCCACTAGACCAGGTTGCTCAAAGTCCCATCCAACCTGGCCTTGAATACTTCCAGGGATGGGGCAGCCTCTCTGAGTAACTTGGTCCAGTGTCTCATCACCCTCACAGTAAAGAATTTATTCCTAACATCTAATCTAAATCTCTTCTCTTTTAATTCAAAACTTTTTCCCCTTGTCCTATCACTATTTGCCTTGTGTAAAAAGTCACTGTCCCTCTTTTATAAGTCCCCTTTAAGTAACAGACAGATTGCTGTTATTAATAGAGATAAAGAAAGTGCAGCACAGTTAAGAGAAGGGAAGGTTACCAGGGAAGAAGCATTAAGAGCGTGGCCAGTGCCAGCACAGCACCTGACTTCTAAACCACCTGCAAATGGAAATGCTGCAGACATACACAAACTAGAGGAAACCACCTCAAGATTTGACTGTTTGGTGTTAGTTTTGCATTATTTCTGACAGTTTTCAAAATAGCATCAAAAGTATTTGTAGAAAGACTTGTAAATAGTGTGGAATCAAAATGAACCTGCAGTAAGCAGCCAAAAAGAGCCATGAAGAGTTTTCAGGGGCATCTGATGTGTTTCTTCACTTCTGACTAGCTGAGCTTGGTCTGCCACCAGAGAGAACCAGGAGGTTTCCTCAGCAGCAAAAAAACTACACTGAAATCTTTATTCAAAGCAGTAAAATACTTACTAGGAAAAAAAAAAAGGAAAAAAAAAAAGGAAGCCTCAGTTATTAATTTCCACCTTAAAATATTTGCAGAGCTCCATTCTCACCATCCAAAGGGGCTTTCTAGCCCATTCTTCCAACCTTTCAATTATTATCTCCTCCTCTCTACAAAATCACATTACTGCCCACTCTTTGGGGGCCTTTATGCCAAAACTGACTCCCATTTGTCATTTTTACATAATGACAAAGCAGCAAGAGCCCCATCCATTACTGTAGACTTCTCCCAGATCCTGCTTGAGGGTAGGTAGCTCACATGTCCTCATCAAGCACTGTACAGTGACAGCAATCAGTGCAAGGAGAAGAAATTCACTTTAAAATAGAAGACCTAGATGCAGAGAGGTTCATGGTACATGAAAATAAAGAGAAGTTTTCTAAACACAGGGAGCAGGACTTTTTTCTACTTCAATTTTCTGCACACAAGTGAATTTTAAGCAAATCAAAACTTCTGCCTCAGAAAGGGCAGTTTAGATCTAGATTCCCAAGCCAACCTGCTCACACCACAGATTAAGAGCAACTACTACCTCAGCTGCTTCTCCTTCACAGTATAAACTAAGCCCATTTATATGCCAAAACACCTGCCTTTCTCCAGCCTTAAAGGCATGGACTTTCATCTGAGGCTGTGTCTCTCCTCTATCACTTTTGTCCACGAACAGAAGCCACCTACTTCTTTTTCCTGGCTAAGATCTGAATTGTGCTCAGAACTTTCCTACCATGCCAGTTCTTTCAGTACAATCAGAACCGGGTTTTGGATCCTGACCTGTGCCAAAATTTTAAAGGCAACTCAACACAGAAAGGGTAGATTGACTCATCCTGCCGCAGCATGAGCACATTTTCCAAACGGCTCTACTTAAAGAATCATCAGTATTAGAGAACCTGGGGGCAGGAGTGACTAACCACCTACTTGGATGAATGAGTTATTTAGGCCTAACTCTTCCGAGAACTAAAGGATGCCACATCTCCAGATAGGAAATGTAGCACTGATGCTCTTCACTGGAGGACTGTGAACACCTCTTGGGGATCTTTCTCACCAGAAGGTCTGTACTGGACTCACCAGTACAGACTGGCAGCCTGAAAGTAGAAGTTTTTCTGTACAATGTTTGTTCATCCCCATCTAACCATTTGCCAAACTGTATCCAACTAATTCTCTCATGATCGTTTGCAGAACGACCTGTTTTTGAGAAATACATAGCAGGTGCTAAGACTGGAGAAAGACACAAGGAAATCTTTTATTAAGATTTGCAAAGTGAAACTGGACCTCTGATGAGCCAACGCATTTGTTCAGCTTCAGTGCAACTGGCAGGACATGTGACACAGTTTTAAGGGGCTGAAGCAGAACAGTTCATCAAGAGTCTCCACAGAGGCTCTTTCACAATCCCAAGCCAACGCCTCCCACTCTCTGTTCTGATCCCCTCTGGTGCAGCCCCTCTGGAAGCGGCCCTTCACAGCTGGCTAAGGGAGCTCTGGCACTTTCCCACTGAGGTACCAGTGGGAATGATCAGGCATTGAAAACTCTTAAGAGAACTTGCCTAGATGGTAGTGATCAGACTCTCAAGAATTTATCTACTTGTGCACAGTGCATTCTGATTAAAGTTGAATGCATAAACAAGTCTGATTTCCAAGGAGTGGCTAACAGCTCTGGGCTACATGATTTTAACAGCCACCAGAGTCCAAGTGGTGGCTGTTGGCCACATAGGGAACTCCCCTTGTAACACAGCCACATAACAGGGCATTCAGGATATTTCTTTGTAATGTCCTTTATTAAATATTCTCTTTGATACAGAAGATGTAAGCAAAAATAGTTTACAATCTCTGTTTTGGTACTTCTTACAGGAGTCTTCTGTGTAACCACTGCCACAGCAGCTCATGTTGGCATTTAAGGAATTAATCCTTAGCAAAAGTCAGGTCTCACTGTGTGAGATCTGTTCCACACAAAGAAGTTATAAGAGTAGGCACTGGAAAATGCCTATAGAAACCAGGAAAACTCTGAATTCCAGTGTTCAGGTAATACAGAAATTTAACAACTTTGTCACGGACACATTATTCTTACTAAATGAAGTAGCAGAATAGGAAAATGTATCCTCCAAAGCTTATACAAGTCATGGCAGTGCACCCCAGTGCAGCAAAAGATGAGGAAATCAACACTCAAGCATAGATGCTTCAATACAGTGTAGCAGGTGAAGCACAGCACTGCCCAGCTACACCTGCCAGTCTGGAATGCTATTTCCAGTGCTGGAAATTTGTCCTGTTAATGACCATGAGGCAGCTGGCACCACCCACCCTGATGGGATTCTGCCCCACAAAAATTAAGACAGCCTGAACAGATTCTGCTTTGACTTCTGCCACAGCTGCTGCACGGCCTCTCTGAGGCCCAGGCAGACTCCTGCATTTTATTCTTTTCTATGTAAACCAATAATCTCATTTTTTACATTGATGAACAGTAAATAAATGTTTCTTTGGATCAAAGGGTAGCTCCTATTCTCATTAAATAGATAAGGCTCACTGGGTATCCGGACTGAGAAGCCTTCTGGCACAGGGAAGATGACTGGGGACACAGCCACGTGCCCTCACTGTGTAGCTGTAGAGCACACATAGCTCTTATGAACATTTCAGTCAGAATCCTTGAGTTATCACCAAAACACTATGTCAGGGGCTGCTTGAGGTCAAACAAGCCAGTCCCTCCTTTGACAACTTTTCCAACCACCAGGCATGCCGAAGGGGAGCGCAGCTCATCGTGGGCACCTGCAATGGAATTCAGACAAAATCTGTTAGGAGGTGCCCAAAGGTTTCTCAAAGGTCAGTGCTGGAAAGAAAGCATTTTCGTTTACATGCAAGAAGCCATCTGGTCCAGAGAGGCTCTGCCACCTGCTGTTCACACTGACTTGGGATTTCTGGGAGCAAGAGTCCAAAACTCTTCCTACCCCTCCTACAACAACTATTATCTCATCCCGATCTTTTTTGTCCAAGCAAAGAATTAGGCCACACATTACTAAATTCTCCCTATTCAGCATGGAAAGACAACACGTTCTGAGTTCTAAGAGAACAGAGATTTGACTTTCCAGTGAACACATTTTGCTGATTAAATAGATCACTAAAAAAAAAATACATGTGAGGCAAAACCAAAAAGATTCTCTTGTCATTGCTGCCTTTTCCCTTTGTTAGAGTGAATCGTTTTGATGTGGATTTTAAATCCTTCTGGCCAGATAGGAAGAGAACTTTTCACTGGAGAGACATTCCATGAATTCCTTCAATTTTGTGGTTGCTCACTGCAGCGAAATAATGTCACAGAAATTTGGAAGCACTCCAGATGACATGTCTGGCTGGGATTGTTTTGCTTCCACTGTTTTTCTAAGCAACCAGGCTGTTTTTCACTCATCCTGACTACAGCAAGCTGGAATTTTATCATTAGAGCAGTTAGACTATTGGAAATAAAACTGTTAAACTTTTAATAAGTTTGGTTCTTTTTATTCTACTGAGCAAAATGTGCTGAACTTTCTATCACGCAGAGGATGTGGGGAGGAGCTGCACCACAGCACAGTGTGCTTGCTGCTATGATCTCAGCCACAGCTGGATAACCAAATGGCAGCTCCTAAATGTGTGTCAGCTGAAGGAAGAACAACTCCTTTGTAAGATCGTTAAACAGGACAGTTACGACTGTCCTGTTTAACGATCTTAAACAAAGAGTCGTTCTCCAAGCAAACAGCCCAAGGGATCTCGCTTGTGATGCCCACAAGAGATGCTCCCTGCACACCAAGCCGGGATCAGCAACCTGGGATCAGCAACCTGTGCACGGCAGCCACAAACCTTCCTCTTTCCTTCTTACTGCTCAGGGCCATCAGCTCTGAGGCTCCCTTGCAGTGTCTCTTTAACTGTCCAGTCAAGTTATCAGTTACATTACAGCAGATTAGATCCAGGCTGCTGCAATCCCCATTATGACACTGATTTCCAGCGTGGTGAAATCATTAACTACCTCTGCTTTGTAATCAGTGCAGCATTCCTGCCAAGTCACCGTGCCCTGCTGTCAGTATGCACTGCATGTCTTTATTTGTAATATTACCCATAAACTACATTTCACTTGGCAAAAAAGCTCATGGGATTTTATTTCCAAGTCAGTGTGTGATATGACATAAATCCAGGTAGTGCAACTCCACAAGAACATCCTCTTCTCCTCAATTTCACCCTGGATTTACACTTTCCTTTTATGATTTTCAGATGAATTAAGTCAATTGTAACCAACACTGTTCATTAAAACCCAAATTACCTTCCCAGAAAAGGTATAAAGCAGCATTAACCAAAAGGAATTCAGTGATAAAAGCATCTCTGACACCTGTGCAAGGCAGTTTAAGGCACAAGCTGAGGAGATGAGGGCTTTCCCCATCTGTAACTGGGAGGAAAGGAGGCAGTGCAGCAGCATCCAAGGGGAGCATCCGACTGGCAAGTGACAGACACCAAGTCTATTTGCAAAAGGGAGATGTAATTAGCATCCAAAGCATGAGATCACATAATCTAATGACAGACTTAAAGCAGAAGTTTTATTTTGATAGAAGGCCTTAAATGTGGATGGCTAGTGGTGTTCCAAATGTCCTAAATGATCCACACAGCCATGTGATATCTGCACGTTCAGAGAGGCACCTAGAGGGCAGAAGGATACTCTTGGGAATCTCAAATGGCACCAGAAACCTACTATTAGACAAAGGAGCCCGACCCTTTGTCTGTGTTTGAGGAAAATTGCAAAGATAGTAAAGTGGTGAATCAAAGTAACAACCAAGAGGTCTGTTCTCACAATAAAATGCTGAATAGCAAGTCTGGAGAAGATATGGAAGTTATAAGAGAGGCACAGAAACAGAGTAGAGAAGATAATTTTAATAGCAGAGACAGAATAAGGCAGATTTAGTAGCTTGTTATAAAGCTTTGCTATAACAAATCTTAACAACCTTAAGGTTTGTTATAAAAATGCCCATCTAATTCTTAAAGAAAGGAGTCGCAGACCCCACAAATTACATGTGGGAGCTGACTTCATTTAAGCTGACAGAATTTTATTAAAAACACCTGGAACATTTTCCTGGGCAAGGGCTTAATTAAAATTTTAGCCTCTGGCATTTTTTTCTAATGCAATTGTGCTTTACTCAAAATAGTGGAAAGTTACGACGAAAACCAAGCACATGTGAAACGCTGCAGCAAGAGATCTCGAACTAAACCACCTACCCATCATTGTTGCTTCCTTCAAGAACTTGTAGCTGGTTTCAAATGTCATCTGCTGCAGAGGGGAGGAGTTGGACTGAATTCCAAAACGATTCAGTGGTTTATAAATTCCTTCAAAACACATGTAATCTGCCACAAGTGAAAGGTGCCGAGGGTCTACCACAATCCCTTAGAACACAAGAGAGAGCAATCATCAGAGCATTCAAGGGCTAAGTGTGTGGGTTTTTTAAATAAATCAGATCTAAATTAAACCCCTTGAACCAATCAACATGGAGAACATCTCCATTAACATTCTTCTGGCAGTGTGTGTTTGCCTTAACTGCTCCCCTCAAATATCCAGGAGAGGTAGACCTATAATACAAAACAATATCTCTCCAGGGAAACTGAAATGTCAAGAATGCTGTAAGGCAGCAGAGTTTCTCTATATAAAATCAGTAGGGCCTGGACCATCTCTGTTTATGCAGAGGGGGATCACACATCCATCCATCTGGGATGGACAGAGCTCTATCCCCTCACCCGAGGCCTGGGCTCTGGAGTCAGAAAGGTTCTGACGTTCTCTGTGCATCCACAGAAAAAAATCCTGTTTAGGCTAAAAAGAAATAGCACTGATTTCTAAATAACTGTGTAATGGGGGATCATTAACAGCTCTGTCAACATTTACCAAGCAGTTCTTGAACAACTTGAAGGTGAGACAGTTCTGGGCTGCCAGCTGGCAAATCCGTTTGATGTAACTGCTTGCTAAAATTTCCCCCTATATTAATCTTCCCTCTTTTCAATAGTATAATTCACAGCAAGACTCAGCTCACTGAAGGGTAATTCAACATGCCTAACCTGAGCAGCCTAAGTCAGGCAGCCTCCCCAGGCTGAACTCTCTGAATAATCTATGCAGAGAGAAGAATATTCAGACAATGCAGTGCAGCTATTTTAAGGAAGATATAAGGAAGATATAAAATCTCTGGTGCCTAGATTCCCATCATTAAAAAGCCAGACTGAGGCAAGATTGATCCTGTTCTCAGGGCCACTCTACAAGTCTAACAGTTAGCTTCCTCAGACATCAATATTTAATTTGTTTGGATCTTACAGCTTGCAAAAAATATACCAGAATAGGAAGGGGGATAAATTCAACCTCATCTAGAGTATTTTCTATTGATTAAAAGAAACCTAATAATTAACTAACAAGGTCTTTGCAGAAGACACTGGAATGATTAAAATGATGAAAACCTGCAATTTAAAAATATGCACATAAATGTAATGATCATGCAAAACTGTAACTGTAAGCACTGTGGCTGCATTTTCCTATCTAATGGTATTAAAGACCACCTTTAAAAATACAAAGAAATCTTACCATATACAGCAAATACATCTTTTATTTCCTTTATAATCACCCTCAGGGCTGATTCAATTCCATAATTCTTAGCCATGGCATGGATATCATTGGAATAAAGTCTGTTCAGGTCCAAAATCTAAAAGTGGAAAAAAATAGAGATGCAAATTAGGACAACGGTTGCTCTGTATTTCCAAATAACTTAAGCCAAGCTAAGATAGCTTTTTTCCTCCATTTTTCATGAGCTTAAGCAGCACCAACAGTTACAGAACAACTATGAAGCAGCTCAGAGTCAAACACAGACAAAAATGATTCCAGGGATTTATGTTTAAGCAGTATTACACATGAACAGGAGTACTGGAATCCAAACTCACCACAGGAGAAAATTAACTAAATTACAAAAAGCAAACTAACAAACCATCCCAAGCAGCAGAGGAATGTGTTAGTCTTCCAAACAACACAATGCAACACCCAGTGTCTCAGACAGCCAGAACTTTTAGCAAAAGAGAAAATATATCTTAAACCAATCCTGTATTTGTAGAGTTATGGGCCAGATGGGGTAACAGAACTATTCATCTCCAAGCACTGCAATTCATTTAGATGGAAGAACTCCCTCGAGTAACATTTAGAGACATAGTAAGCAGCATGGTGTGAAATCATCTGTCATTAGGCACTGGCTGCTGCACAAACACTGATTTGTGAGCTGCCCTTGAGAAAAGGCTCTGCTGAGCTCTGAACAGATCTGGGGGTAAAAAGGAGGAGTAAGAGAGTTTAAGAGCTGAAAAGGCTACAGATCACCCCTGATAAACTGAAATGGCATCCATCATCCCCTAGAGCACAAAAGATCATTCAAGCCTGGGATTATAAATAGATTACACACGTCAGAGTATCTGAACAGCTCCGCCATGTTTATCCCTTCAGTGTGCAGAACAAATTCCTTCTCTCCTTCTTTATTGGTGCTTTCATTCAACAGGCACCTTGTGATCCCCTTCACCTCATGGATCACTGTGCTGCGTGCCAGGGAGGTGAGCAAGGAGGAGAGATCAAAGTACACCTTCGTCAGCGGCAGCGCCAGCGAAACCTGGCAGGAAAAAACCAACACAGTGTGAGGAAGTTTGAATACCAGGCTCAATAAACAACCTACTTCTTTTGAGGCAAAAAGCAGACAACTGGAATCACCCGAGTTGTGTGTTTAGGAACATAAACATCTGACTGGAATCTGAGCTGAACGATGCCAGTACGAACTCCCCATGCCAAGATCAGTCATCCACATTGCTTTCAAGATCTCTGAACTTACACTCACTGTTTATTTGGGGTGGCTTTCTTTGGGGAGAGAGGATGGGTATCTGTTTGTTAGGGGGTTTATTTGGTTTTTTAAGGTGCTGAGATTTTTTTCAACAGTCCAGCCATCACTTCTGTTCATCAAGAGCTGCACAGCAGCCCATTGCATATTTAAAGATTAAAAACACGATAAACCTGTCAAAAACTTGCTTTTAAAAAGAAGTTTCATCAGGCATTCTGAAAATTAGAAATTACTGAAAATGGTGTCGAGAAGCGTGTTTGTAGTGCCACTTTCTGCATTCATATGGGAATGCTGAGACAAAACAGCAGCACTGCACTGAAAAGATCCATTTGTTATGGGAGCTGCATGCAACCACCCACAGATGATCCAGGCACCTTACCTCACACCAAAGTTCATTTTCGGTGTCAAATGTGTAATCCTGTATGGATGGGTGGCTGTCCAGAACAGCATTTACTCGCACCTCTGCTGCCTGAAGTAATCGATCTTTCCCTTTTTTAGTCTGAGACACGAAGGAAAGAGGTTGAGATTCTTCACCCTCTGCTCTAATCTGATCTTCTTCAGCACCAGGAGTCTTTTCTTCTTTTTCTGATTCAGCCTCTTCATCTTCTGGAGTCTCATCAACATTTTCTTCCCCATTCTCTTCTTCGCTCTCATAGTCGACCTGCAAAGAAACAAAGTTGTATTTATTTGAGCCAGAACGTGCACAGAAACAAAGCAGACCATGAACAGTTTAATTCAGGAATACTCTTCATTGCTGATTTGCAAGTACCTCACCTATGGCACAATGAAAACGCAATTCTGTTGTAAAGAAAATAATACAACAGATTCAGTTCAGTCTCTATTTCTTTATAATCTTGCCATTATTCCTCAGCACAGTCTGGGATGCTACAAGCTATTGGAACTGTAACAGAATTTAGTTTTCTCCCCCCGCAAAAGTCTCATCTCTTCCCAGAATTCAACTCTGAAGATGGGATTCCCTCAGGATTTTCAATTACTCCACCCTCTTGCTGAAATTAAAGCAACCCATCTTTTAAGCAGTAATTATAAAGTACTGAACCCAGAGAAACATGCAGAGCCAGGGAGAATATTTATTAAGAACTGTAAAGTTTTAAAAACAATTAATGGCATGAAATTAGCAAGAGGTGAAGTTAAGACACATCTACCCAATGCTTGAAGAACAAGGCTTCCAAAGAGGTCCAAATGAAAACTGATCAGCACAAAGCAGAGACTTTCCTATCTCCTCTCAAGAGGGGTTTGAGCTTTTTCAGCATTTTGCTTCAATCGAAGTTTTCCTTCCCAACTCAAACTCAGGTAGAAGAAAGAGGCAATTAAAGAGCAGTGCTGAGCACCTATAAAGTCATTACCTCTTCTTCCTGGTTCTTCCTCCGTTTACTTTCTGTAGCATCACCATCACCTTCATCAGCTTCTGCATCAACAATGTTCTCTTCTTCCTCTGCTACAGCTTCCTGACTATTCTGTGTCTAGAAAACCATGACAGATCAGATAATGAGGCCATTAGGAAGTATCAAGAGCATCAAAAGGCTTTATATCATTATCTGGAATTTAACAATCCCTCGTTCAGTGTTCTACCTTTATAGACAAATTAATTTCTATAAGCCAACTACTATACAGAAATGAACTTACAATAACTTCAGCACTAAAATAGATGAGTATCTACAAGATGGATAACTATCAGACTGCTTATGACAGTCCTTGATGGGAGAGGAGTGGCAGAAGGAACATGCAAAAGAACAAACAGAAAAGTTTTGACAAGCACTGCTACAACAGGACATTGATCTGGGAGCAAACAGAGTAATATGCTTTTGTCTCAGCGAAGCTAAAATAAACTGGCATTTTCAGAGTACAGTGAATTAGGATTTAATACACAAAAATTTTAATTTCCTTGTTAATTTTATGAGAATGCAAAGACAGTTTATGCATGAAGAAAATATTTAAGCAGCAATTTAGTATTCACATACTTTGTGTACACCAAAACATGCTACACTTTTCCAAATGCTGGTTCTGAAAAACAGGTAAAGGAAGGGAGGCTTTTTTTCAGGAAGTGTGTTTCTGTACCTTGTCCTGGTCATCATCTAAATCCTTCCGAGTTGTCTTCCGAGTGCTGACTTCACTAAAAGATGCCATCTTTGCATTCTTCCTTTTAATTGCTTCCAGAAAAATTTTGAAGAACCTGACAGAAGAAGCAACCCAGAATGTCAAAGTTCAGCAGCACCACAGTCAATCTGAAGTTGTCAGAAAAATAATTTATTTTGGTTAAAAAGCCAGTGATAACAGGACAAATTCTCTGCTGGATGCAAAAGTACTTCTAGGATAAGGCAAATAATTTTTCTTCTTATCCCTTTCCCATTCCTTTAGGAAACAAAGGTTGGTATCAGCTCTTTTACTATCACAGATGTAGCCACGAATCCAAAGCTTAAAATGATATGCTCATCTGGATATAAAATCTGCACATTAAATTGACCTTCAGAAGAGATGGTTCATTACTGGACTTTTTTCTTTTTTAGACCAACAAGCACATACAAAATAAAGTAACCCAGCTTGAACTCGTGTGGCCTGAAGGAGGAAGAAATCAATAAAGGCTTTCTACAAAACAAAAATAGCTTTCAATAGACACTTATTAAATGTTCTACTTTTAACTAGACAAATTTGGTCAGACATGGGAATAGAAGCAGGGGCTAAAAACAAAGGGGGAAAAATAACCCAGCATTTTCTGATTGATTTATTTTTAAAATACTAAAAAAAAAAAAAAAAAGAAAAAAAGAAAAAAAATTAAAATGTTTACTTCTGTTCAATGAAAGCACCAAGGGATACCTAAAGTATTCAGACATTTCTGCTGGTAATAAGTGCTTAAGCATCCAAAGACAAAGAATGAGATGTTGCTTATTTGGCTCTTCTCTGACTATATCAGAGACATGTGAAAGGTCTGCCCTGATACAATTCTACACTGTCACTATGCCACAGATCCACAGTTTTATTCAAGACATAAATACAACTGTGTAAATCCTCCTGGTAGCACATCCACAGGAAGCTGGTGCTCTGAAAGCCATACCAGCTGTAATAAACAACATACAGAGCTCATAAAAAGGCAAAAGAAGAGCAAATATTAAAATATCTGAAAGCAAACCCACCTTGTTTCCATGAAGTGCAAGATCTGCCTGGGCCTCACACACTTCTCCTCTCGGTAATATTCATGGGGCAAGAATTGGAATTTGATTTTGTAGAGGCGATGCTTGTTCTGCTTGTGCTTCACATGCAGGGATTCCTCTATGTCCACTTTCTGCAGGACCTACAAAAGCCCCAAGTGAAAATGTTACTTCATTCACTCCCTGCAATTCCACTATTTTCCAGAGGAGACCAGAATTATACAAGGCTAACGGGCAAACTCTTCTGGAGGTTTTGTGGCAGCTCCCGAGGAACAGGACTCTACCCTATTGCATTGTTTTTGGCTTAAACTCTTCCCAAAAATTAGGTTAAGACAAGAGCCTCACCTCCCACCTGACTTCTTCACAAGACACTACCCTTCTTAGTGGGTCAACAGCTGCATTTTATGACCCCAGCTCATTGAACAGGACAGTATTTCAGCACACAGCTGAGTCTTAACTTGATCCTTGCTGCTTTCAACTTGCAAGAGTAAGACAGAATTGGGTGCAGCATGTAGGACAGCACAGGACTGCACTCCCAGGAAGAGAGGGAACACAGAACACATCACACTTCAGTATATGGAGTCTCCAGGGAGCCACACATTTTGAGCACAGCCACTTGTCTGAGACTGGGAAGGGGTGGGGGGGCAAACAGAAAGGTCTCTATTCTGCCAGTCACACAGCCAGGTTAGCTTGTTTTAAAGACAAAACAGAACCCCTCCAATTCTAGAGACTGTCAAAAATGAGCTTGACAAAAAGCCAGGCAAGACTATGGCAGCAAACATAAATCCTCTCTGCCGTTATACTACTGCTTTCTCTGAACTATTTCCCTTCCTTTACATTTCAGAGTTTGCAGCCTGTGACAGGGTTCTACAGGTTAAACTGAATTTAAGTCTTACACAGCCAGAGTCACTGCAATTCCTTCCAACACTCCACTTCCTAGCAGGTATTACAGGTTCAGCAGGTAAAGAGAAAGGACCCTCTCATCTTGCATTCACAGTTAAACCTTCAAAAGTGGAAACACCTACTAAGTCAGACCTACTGATGAGCTCAAACAGGAGATTTTGTTTTGCCAGTTTTCAAAGGATGCACTGGACAGGAGGCTCACCTCAGCTAAGCAGACTCTTGTGAGCTGTTTCTTAAGATGTTTCACCTTCTTGAGGGCTTTCTTGGTATTGAACACAGGAACACTCATCATTGGTGTTTTAATATTTGCACTGGCCACCATCAGTATTTCCCGCAACCTTTAAACAAAGAATGATCTTTCAAATTAAGCCAAAAAAGCAGTTTGCAATCAGATGAACGCCTAGTTCATTCCATTAGGCAGCATGCAACTGGCAGTTCTGCCAAAGCTGTGTGCACCAAGAGCTGTGGTTACCACTGCACTGCTCCTTTTCACTGTTCTGGTTCCCCACCAGGCACAGCACAACAGCAGCTCCACCGCCTCAATGAGATTATTCCCCCCCAGTTGTGGGAAAAGAATAGAAATTATAATAAATGGTTCCAAGAACAGAAGAACTAATGAAGTCTGTTCCCTACAGATGCATAATGTTCTCCCCCTCATGTTCCTCATGTTCTTCCCCTTCCCTGCTTCTCTGAAGTAACACAATCACATCCCACCTAAGGCATCACACACAAGGCCAGGTCAGCACCCACTTTATTCAGAACAAACTGATGATTTGCTATATATCAGATAAAAGTAAGGGGGCCTTCACAGATATTTTGGTTCATTTTCCAGATAAAAAGTAACTGAAAAACTTGAAAACATTAAACTACTTCTTAACAGGCACAATTTTCTATTAACTGAAGGATCATTCACCCTCAAGATTACACATATACCTGCCAGTGAGATTAAGCACAATTATATATCTAAGTGCCTGAAATAAAGGACCCATTGAGGACACAGTTTTCTCACCTTGGAATACCCAATGTGACATTCATTTCACCTCTGCCAGCAAAGTGAAAGGTGTTCAGAGTCATCTGTGTGGAAGGTTCCCCAATAC
This sequence comes from Corapipo altera, assembly GCF_003945725.1. NCBI lineage: Eukaryota > Metazoa > Chordata > Aves > Passeriformes > Pipridae > Corapipo > Corapipo altera. The sequence continues at coordinate 1,111,352 of NW_020885002.1, read as the reverse complement.
TCTGAGCTGCAAGAAGACCCACAGCTTCTCCTGGGTCACAAAGAGATCGCTGCCACTTTAAATACAACAAATCCTTTAATCTGAAGACAGGAAATAAGAGGTTTAGCTCAATGTACAAAATGAAGAACTCAGACAAGACTGAAACACTGCTCAGTTCAATAAAGTTACATCTTTCAGCCAATTTCTCCTGGTAACTTATGCATAAATAAGCTCCAGAAACTGTAAAATTCTCTATCCCAATTGGATCTGACAAACACAGACCATTAACCCAGAACTGGGGCCTTGGCCAAACCATATTTTATTTCTGCTGCCAATTCCCAGAATGTCAGAAGAGAGTCCATTTACTCCCACTTGCTCTTCTTAACTGCCTTGATAACTCCAAGGTGTGTCAAGAGCATATTTTGGGTTTTAAGGTTACTGTAAAGTATTATTTTATATGTACACGGACAGTAATACACTGCTGTTGTTCCAGAAGGCCTTTGCCAAAGCCCTCAGCAGCATGGAAAATTCAGGTTTGGAAGAAACAGATAACCAGGGCCTCCCACTGCACGCTAAGCACAGTTGGCTTTCAGGAACCATTCTGAAACCCACTGCTTTATTTCACAAAGGCCACAACAAAAACAACATGTGGTAAAGGCTTTTCAGTTTTAGCAAACTCAGTTGAAAAATGTATTTTGATTTTTGGCTCAGTTCAGAGAAGCAGAGACAGAAGTTTTTACCTATCAGAAGAAAGTGCTGGGTGCATATAACTTTGGCTGTTCTCAGATTCCCATTTATTGATATAACCTTCGACTCCATTTTCAAATGTTTCTGAAACAGATGCAAAATGAGTATCTGGACGCCAAACACCAAGGCTTGGGTCAGGACACTTATTTGTCTTCTTCAGATACTTTCTTCGTTTCTTCTCATCTAGCTCATACCACATCTTCAATAACTGAAAAGGAGAGGAGATTTTTAAGCAGACTACCTAAACACTGCTTCCAGGAGCAGCAGTGAAGGAGAAAAATATAACCTGTGTAAAATATAAGGGTGAACATAACACAGCAAACAGCTCAGCTCCAAATAACGGTGTTCTCCTTTATCTGATACTTAACACTTTTGAAGCTAAATGATTTCAAGATTCTTTTCAAGCCTGAAATAGTCCGACACATAACCACAGTAACTACTCCAGAAACCAATGAAATGGAGCCTCTAGGAATGATTTTAACTTGGGAGTGAACCCTCTCAACATACTTCAGTCTTTACTTCTAGCTCACTATCACCTTGCCTGTCTGAAGTTGGCACAAAAAAGGAGCCTCTCTGATTTTCACTTCTCAACATTCAAGTCCAATGGTCCAGCAGAGCTCTTATTACGCATGTTGATAGGTTTTATTTCTCTTCTTCAGTCTGTTAGCTTTTAAAGTAACATTTCAACTGTCACATTTGATAAAAGAAATAGCTAGTACCAACTTAAAAAAAAAATCAATTCAGAAAATGAGCTAAACTGATCTTTTACAAGCCTTGCTGTTTCATGAAGGAGGAATTGGCTTGTGACATGGAGATCTGTCCACTGAGCCTTCTAATATATTGGGACAGACAAGTATCTGCATCTACCTATCTACTGAAAGAAAAAAAGCAGGACCTGTTTGCATTTTGTGTCCATACATACAATCTTCATTAGAAGCCACACCATATAGATCAGTGCCATGATGTACAAGAGGCTTAAGCCACGGTATTTTTTGGAAACGCTAGGCAGGGCTGTCTCAGCCCTCTGATCTTTGGTATTTAAACAGGCTCTCATCCAGCTAGCAGATATCTGTCCATGTAAGGGAGACTTACTCTTTGTATATGAAAAAAACCCTATATAACCCACCAGCAAAAAACCAATCAAACAAGAACAATCCCCCCAAACCATCCACGAACATGAGCTGTTTTCTAAAACCAAATTTACCTCAGAGTTTTTAGCTCCTGCCCCAGCACTAGGGCCCACAGACTTTAATAAATAATTCTCAGCTTCATCACCCACAGCTGATACGATTCCTTCAAAAGGTAACTTGTTTAAGTAGACTGTGAAACACTTCAGGACATACAAAGAAATTTAAAAAAAATACTGGATTCTGAAACTTTTTTTGAATGGTTTGGTCATTTCAGCTGCTTCTGTGTTACCTGTAAAGTAGCAGGATCTCTTCCATTTTTTATTTCACCTGCTGGAATCTGTGCTTTCACACTTCCCATTTTCTTTTGGGAAAACAACAGAAAACCTCCTTCTCTTTGCACAGAGCTTTGGTGCCTGGCTCGCCACTTTTTGATGGCTTTGAACTGCCGGTTAGCTTGGTGAGACTCCATCCTTGCTAAAGCTTCATCCAGATGGTTTGTCTTCTGGATTACCTATAAGCAAGTTGTGTGTGTGATTATTCTTGTCTCTATGCTCACTGTGGCAAAAAAAGGCAAAGCAAACTGAAAAGGTCATCTGCTGCTACCCAAAATGCTCAGCTGCTGTAAAACAACTTACAAAACTGGTTTTCAACTCAACTGAGACAAAACTCCTCATAACTTTATGTTATTATCACCATTCTGTAATAAGCAGTGATGACATTGGTAAAAGGAAGTTAATCAAACTTGACAGACTGTAAAGTAATTTTTGCTGAATTCAAGTGCAGAGTTGAAACAGACAGTGCTTGGTGCTCTCCTGAAATTGAGACTTAAATCATGCTGCAGACTTAAGATCTGCTTCCATCTTTTGAATACAATGATACAGTGGCAAAAAAAAATGTAGATTAGTCTGAGAATGACTGAGAGAAACAACTGTTGCCACTGGATCCCTGACAGATAGGCCAGATGTTAACCATGGATTTCAGTCTCCCCTTTACCCCAGATAAACACTTAAGATTTAGGTGTTCTACCTCATAGTTTTCTGCAATGAAAGGAAACTGCTCTGGCTGTAAGAACTGAGTTTTAGGGATATCAAGCCCATCTTCTCCATACAGAAACTGCACCACACTGCCATCGCTGTCTCGTACAGTCAGATCATACTGAACCACCAATCCTTCCAAGTGTTTTATGATACACCTATTGCAGAGGAAAAAAGAAATTAAAAAAAAAAAAAAAAGAAAAATGTTATTAAGAGGCTACAAAGGAACACTGATGATATAACTCTAACACAAAAAATACTGTTTTCATTAACCTCTTAAGTGTACTTAAGGGCTGAATGGGAATTCTGGAAGCCAAAAATCATACAGACACAACAACCAAGTGAAATGCATAATGATATTGGCAAAGATTTCAGCTTGTTGCTCCCTCCAGTTTCCTTGGACTGATCTGACTTAAAATGAAATAGTAAATTACTATTTCTGCTGTCACTCTTTAACAGTTGTCTGAAAGAAGGGGATATCCCTCTGAAAAATTACGAGCTTCCATCTTCTTCCATATACTGGAGGTGTTGCTTGACTAAAGATGAGGGTCACTCAACGTGGCCAAGAAAACCTAGAGTTGCCTGCAGTTTCTACATCTGTACTTGTACCAGCAGAGAGATTTCTCCAAAAGGAGAAGCTGCTGCTGCTATGTGCCAGAGATAAGTTAGAGATAATAAAGTTCCACTTGATCTAGTCCTGTAGAAAATTGGACTTAGAACACACATTCAACATTCAGACATTAAACAATTTTGTAAAAGTCAAGTACAGTGAAGCTAGTCTAAGCACTACAGGCAATTCTGGTCTACAGCACTCTTCAAAAAATAACCCCCCAAAAAAAACAAAAAGAGAAAAATCAACCAACCAAACAAAAGGACCTCCTTTTAAGGGCTCCAGTTCTTAACCAAGCCTCTTACCTTTGCAGGTACCCAGAACGGCTGGTTTTGACAGCTGTATCCACAAGACCTTCCCTGCCAGCCATGCAGTGAAAGAAGAATTCCTAAATACAAGCACAATACCATCATCATTCTCCTGAGAAGTACACCAAGACTGGAAATTTAAGCTATTCCTCAAAAGCTACATATGAAAGTAGGGTGAACAAAGTTAATTTATCTATAATTGCAGATACTCGGTATTAAAATACCAAGACTTAAATAAACTTCAGTATCAATACAAGCAGTATTAAACTTACAGAAGGTTTGATCCCAGTGAGAAATCTGCCAGTCACAAATCCTCCTGAGCTGGGGGAAAAATCATAAGGCTGGAAACAGGGCAGTGATTTGCCAGATGCCATCAGTGGGGGTCTCCGACCTTCCAACTCGATCTGGCCCAGCAAACACGAAATCTAAACGTGGACAGGAAAAAAGGGAAACATAACTTTTCCATCCAACTTTATGCTCACATAAGCTTAATAAATTTTCTTGAAAAATACAGTAAAAAAAAAAAAAAAGTAAAATGTTCACTAAATGCTCAGTGTCTAAATGTTGACTTTTTCATGAAATGTTCTTGCTACTGAGAGGCAGAAAAGGCATGAAGATTTAATCTGGTCTTTTTAGTTACTCCAGCCCTCTGACTTACCCTCAACATTTTCATTCTTATTCTGTATGTTTATTTTAATAAAAAGAGATGTGAAACTAAAAATATCGTAAATATTTTTTTGAGGGTTCCTACATGATCCTCACCACCTCTCAGCAGTGTACCAAAAAGAGAACAAAGATCTCAAACCAAAACACTTCCTCTCTTGAGCTTTGGTCATTCTCTCTCATCAGAGGCAGAATTTTAGATGGCATTTTTATATAGTGTTTTTTGCTCGGTATCTGTGTTGCAGAAAGTAAAATGAAGAAGCATCCTTGCCATTTCCACCAAAATCAAAGATTTAGTTGTTCCTATTCAGTAGTGAAAGAAGGATAAAAGGGTCAGTCTCCAACAGAGGCCAGGAAAAATCCTTTCTCCTACAGTAAATTTGTTTGCATGAACTGCAGCATTTCTTCTGAAAGGCAGATCTGCTGCTGCAATAAATCCTCATGTACTGAGAAGTGATTCAAAAATAGATTATAATAAACACTGACTCTCCTCCATCACCCACTGAGGTCTTTATTACATTCTTCTAAAATTTTTCCATGCCAAAGTCCAGAATAAAAATCTTGCTTTGGTATTAGATATCCCCACAAGAGCTTCCCAAGAGCTCACATTCCAGTTCAAATCACTTCAACACAGTGATGAGTATCCTGGCTGTGATTACCTGCATTGTGTTTACAGTGGATCCTTTGGCTCCTGACTGTACCATCAACTGCAAATTGTTCTCTGGAAAGCTCCTGTGGAGACCAAGGGGCATACAGACCTAAAGAGTTGTGGTGGAGGGAAGGGAATGAAAACAAATATTAATAATAAATTAATAATAATATAATGAACCAAAGCAATTCCTGTTGAAGGCTTTAACGAAGCCAAAAACCAATCACAAATATTTCTATTTATAATTTTAAAAGCATCTTGAACATTAGGCCATCTTCTCACTCAGGGAGGACAAGGCTGAGGTGGAGAGGCAGTGTGTGAAGCTGCATGCTGGGACAGATGGAAAGCTTCAGCCTTCAGAAGAGTCAGGAATCCCTCACCAACTTAATAAGAAAGTCTCCAAACAAGATTAGTATGCATAGATGCCTCGATGCCAACCTTGTTAACTTCGTTGTTGTAATTGTTTACTTCCTCCTTGAATTTCATATCAACCATGTTAAAATCCCTCTGGTCTTTGCAGAGATGGGCATCCTGCCATTTCCCTTGGACCTCTTCACATGATGCTGTTTCTGGCAAATTAAGAGCAGCTCTAACAGCCTGAAAGTAAAATATGGGGGTTTATAGGTGTTAAGCAGTCATGATTAAACAGGGCAGGATTTCAAAAATTTTTAATTATGGAAAAAAAAATCTGCAAAACAGACTTACTTCAATACCACTCTGCTTTGACTTTTCAATGATTTTTTTTCTTTTGTGGTCTGCGTCGGGTTTAACCAAAATATCTTCAATCCCTGTTAAAGAAGAGACCCAGAACACAATGATCTAAACTGAAAGAGAATTGAGGAAGGAACCACATTTGCTGTCAGGGATTCTGAGAGCAAAGAGCTGGAAAAGAAAGTCACAATTAAAGTTATAATTCTGCAGCTTGACAAGAAAAAAAATTGAGTGGTTTTTTGATGGAGGTGTAGGTCATCAAAAAAAAAACATGCAACATCAACTAAGCATTAAGGGTGCAAAATCAACTTCAGAAGTCTTAATTCATCAGTCTCTAAAAATTTTTAATTGGTGCACTTGCGCAAACAAATGTTTTATGGGCCACATCAATGTGGTTTTCCTCTTCCATCCACACCAAAATTCCTGTCAGCTGAACGTCGCTCAATCGGGCATTTCCTAGCTTTTTTAAAAAAAGGGTAAATTAAAACCACAGACCCTTGTGATGACAGGACGAGGGAACAACAGGACAAATTAAAGACTGGAGTCCTAACTCCTCTAAGCTGTTTGTAAGGAGTCACTAAAATGGTCACTCCTGCTCCAGTCTCACTTCTCGTTTTCTGTTGTTTTAACTACCTAGTGATCCCAGGCTTGTTACCTTTTCCTAACTAGTTTTTGCACCCTGGCTCTCCTGACACGTGTTCTGTGTCTTACAGTCAACAAATCACCTTCCTCACTCCAGAAGATATCCTTCCCTTTTCCTTGGCTCACAGTAGCCTCTTGGTTCCTCACTAATGCTGTCTAATAGTTGACTGTGCCTCCACAACTCTTGCATGAGTTTGCAAAGCTGTAACAAAAGTCAGACATTTACCAAAAGTTTTACAGTAGAGTGGTGCAAGACCTGATTAACAACCCCTCAAAGTTCTTCCATCTCGCTTCATCAGTTGTTCTGCTTTCTGTGCAACAATTCTTTTTCAAAAAAGACGACAGAGATTCATAGGAGGTTTTGATCTAAACAAAATTTCAACACAGGGCATTTAGACTGTGTACACTTTGACTAGGATGGACAGAAGAGAGAACTTGTTGGACATACTCAACATTGTACTTTATGCTTATGCACCGACCAGGAAGAGGAAAGAAAAAGATCAAAAAAAGGCTGGCAAGCAGCTATCCCACTCTAGGGCGATCTTGCTAAATTTTCTTTACAGAATTAGCATGTATTATGCCCAACAATGTCTGTTTTATATCTGAGGAGGTGCTGCACTTACTCACCCATTGTAAAGCCCCTGTACAACTGCAGGTAAGCAGTGAAGAGGCGTCCCAGGCACGTCAGCACTTTCCCACTGGTTTCACCCCCATAGATTTCATAGCAACAGTGGACCAGGCCATAGGCAGAGCTGCCAAAATGAGCTTTGTCCAAGACTCCACACAGTAACTCCCCGTTTCTAATAATAACCTGAAAAATCAAACACAGCCATTCAGGAAAATGGAAATTTTGATCTTACTATGACCTCTACAGGTTTTTCTGTGTAATCCCTGTGAAAATAGGTTTAAGTTTAAAAAGTTCACATACAGTTAAATATGGTCAGATTATCTGTACTTCCAGAATTTACAGCAGAAATAAAACTTCTAACACCATCTGTATTTTTCCACCTATAAAGTCCAAAAATGAAGACACATGGCCTAACAAAAACAGATGGAATCTGCATCAGTCAGGACCAGATGAGAGTTTTTCCTGACCCCCAGGCCTATCCTTTAATCACCCGCTTCTGGCAGTAACTTTTGCTAAATACCTGCTTTTAACTTTGTCATCTGTCCACTCCCTTTCCCATTCCCCTACTGTATACACAATTTTAGTACAACAAAGCCCACCCCAACCTCCAGAACTGCCCCCTTCTCTGCTGTCCCAGACTTGCTGCATACCTGAGATTCACACATTGAATCAAGATTTAGACATCTGCTTGCAGGTCCCTTCACCCAGGCTCTCCCACCAATCTTGGCTTTCCCAGTCAAATTCAGTGGAATGTGGTTGTCTGGGATGACATTTATTAACAACGTAGAAACAACCTATAAAGAAACAGGAAGAGTGGCAGGAACTATTTATTTCCTATATTCCCTTCTCAACATAAAGAATTTGGCATGGAGGAGACAAGCAACATCCTGTATGTATTTTCTCCACTGACAGCAAAGTTTTAAAAGCCTGGAAATCTGACAAGACAGAAATATCCTCATGCTACTCCAGCCTTTGAAAGATCAATGAGCTGAGACACATAATTATTTAGAAACATATGGAAGCAAAGACTTTTCCAATAACTAGATAGATTAAAATTAACAACAACAAAAAAGAGCTGTCTGCTGGGTTTTACATGAAAAACTGGCAGAGAATTTCCTCTACTCTGCTGTAAAACATGATACTTGAACTGAATGTTAAGCTCTCTTAAACAGCACAAAATGGAGCACTCACTTGGGTTTCCCAGATATTACATCAATCTAATGATGATCTCAAAAAATACCAGAATATTTACCTACAGCCTTTAAGTTCAGGCATAACCTAGTTTATTATGACCAACAAATTCCTTCCCTGCTCCCATGCCTGTCACCTGCACCACTACACTTTTATCTGCAACACCTAAAAGTACTATTCTAATTCTGCCATTTTAAATGAAAGATGACTCTCCCAGCTCAAGAACATACACCAGGATCTATGTGGTGTGGACCAGATGACGGGATCTGGCTTTTCAGAGCAGCCCTGGTTTTAGCATCAGCATTCTGCTTACTGTGGAACCACCAGCATTCAACCCAGTAAATTATAAACCACCTGCTTTCCTGTCCATAATCGCTGTGGTTTCATAATGGCAGGAGGAAAGGTTTTAATTCTTCCTTTCTTGTCTGTCAGTCCTCGGTAAACGAGCTCCATATATTGCTCTCTGGTGAAAAAGCAGCCCCGGATTGTCATGCTGACTCCAGAAACCATGTGATCCTGGATCAAGCCAGGAAGTGGCTTCCCATCCTAAAGAGATAACATGAAAAAGGGTTGGGGGTGTTAATAAGCCTCCAGCTCCCAAAATTATTCCCCCCTGGATAAAAGCACTAAAGTAATTTGTAAAGAACTCATCATTACAGCACAGCTCCACTAAAGCTCTTCTGGACACTGACATTCAAAGGAACAAGACTGGACATGCTGGACCTTCTTCAGACGAACAGAACCACAGGTGGAGAAAGAAGAGAAACCAGGAATAAATCTCAAAAGTGAATAAATAGATTTTTTTTCAATATTCTCTCATTTATCATTAGAAAAAACAAACAAACCAAAGTGCTTTCAGGTAGGAGTACATTTATCTGACAGTTTCACTTGCCTTTGGCACCAGATACTGTTCATCAGTAAAGGCTAAGGTGTAGGCTTCTGCCCTACCCAGCTCGCTCTGTGGAAAATGGGCATTCATCTCATCTCCATCAAAATCAGCATTGTAAGCCTTGCAGTTGGCATAGTGAAGCCTCAGCACTTTTTCTCCAGGCAGGATTCGGGCCCGGTGAGCTTGGATGGAAGGTCTGTGAAGGGTGGGCTGGCGGTTCAGTAACAGGACATCTCCATTTTTAATATGTCGACACACCTGCGAGGGAAATTTGGTTGCTGCCTACATGGCATTTCCATGCATGGCTCAAAAAGGACTGCACCTTTAAAGATACCCACACCCAAACCACTTTATTTCTAGTATGCACAAAACTGTGCAGTTCTGCACAAAACTCAGAGAGAATCGAGACTGCTTGCCACTGAACACCCTCTGCTCTCTGGCAAATCACACATTAACTCTTCCAAACCACAGTGATCAAATCAATAAGCTATTTATCCAAAGCCCACTGGGCTAAATTGATACCTGCCACAATACACCCAGCCCTGGACATCCTAGAATAAGGTAATAATACCACTCAGTAGGTGGAGCAGAGGATTTCTGAGTTATAATTTCAAGTTTGAGTACAACACAATATATTCTTATTTAGAACAGGGTCTATCAAAACAATCTCATTTTAATTTTTCTGTCAGTAACACTCATATATCCACCAAAGTGATTATCAACAGGAGTATGACAAGTTGTTTGTACAATCTAAATATTGTCATTTTTACCTCTGTGACACGTTCTGAGAGGACTGACATCACAGCAATACTCAAGTCTTAAATATCAAATCTACTATACCTCTCTTACAGACAGGATAATACATAGCAGACAATGTGAAAAGATTATTCAACACCAAAACCTCTGCCCTAGCAGCTAAATAGTAAGTTCCTAACTCTTGAAATGGAGGGAAATAAGAGTTAAGAAGTTTCAAAGGTTGATTAAGCTGTAGCAAAGAGAAGAAACAACTGCCATAGCATCAATTAGGTTGGAAAAAACCTCTAAGATCATCTAGTCCAACTCTTAACCCAGCACTGCCAAGGCCGCCACTAAAACATGTCCCTAAATGTCACATCTACACATCTTGTACAAATCTCCAGGGATGATGATTCCACCACTGCCCTGGGCAGCCTATTCCAATGCTTCACCACCCTTTTGATGAAGAAGTTGTTCCTAAATCCAATTCAAATCTCCCCTGGCACAACTCTTGTCCTGTCGCTTTTTACTTGGGAAAAGAGACCAACCCACACCTCGCTACAACCTCCTCAGGTAGTTGAGGCTCTGCCCTGAGCCTCCTTTTCTGCAGGTTAAACACCCCCAGCTCCCTCAGCTGCTCCTCATCAGACTTGTGCTCCAGACTCTTCCACAGCTCCGTTGCCCTTCTCTGGACATGCTCCAGCACCTCAGTGTCTTTCCTGTAGTAAGGAGCCCAAAACTGAACACAGGATTCAAAGTGTGGCTTCACCAGTGCCCAACAGGGGGGAGATCATTGCCCTGGTATCACTGTCAACACTATTTCTAATACAGGTCAGGATGCCACTGGCATTTTTGGCCACCTGGGCACACTCCTGGCTCATGTTCAGCCCCTGTCAACCAGCACCCCCAGGTCCTTTCCCTCTGGGCAGCTTTCTGCCCCTAGCCTGGAGCTCTGCATGGGGTTGTTGTGACCCAAGTGCAGGACCCACACTTGGCCTTGTTGAACCTCATTCCAGTGGTCTCAGCCCATCTCTCCAGCCTGTCCAGATCCCCCTGCAAAAACTGACTGAGGCTGCACTTCCAATTGCTGAGAACTTGCTGAGAAGGACAGGGAAGAAGGAGGATTTAAAAGCATGAAATGAAAGCAATATTTTATCTTCCATACTACTAAACTTCCCAAGAACAGTTAGCTGCAAAAGACTACTCTGCATCTTAGCAAGGTGCATATTAAGAGTAAAATTCAGAATGGAAAAATGGGGTTTAGAATTTGAAAAAATATCATGTTTTTCTTCCCACCCCACAACTTTTTCTCAGCCATGAGAACAAGCTGTCTCAACAAGACGAGACAACCCTGCCCTGGCAGTCTTGGTGAGCGGGACAGTAAGTATTATTATGTAAAAAAAAATAGCACCACAGGTGCAGGAGGGCTCTGACAAACCCTCTGTCATACTCACAATCTTCAGTCCTGACTGGGGGGCTCCAGAAGAAGGAGTGAGGAGCTGCTTGGCGATGGCCTCCCTCTGGGTCAGGCTGGTCGCGCTCAGTACCGTGCGAGACCCGTCCTCGTTAATGACCATGGAGGCCCCAGGGTGAACCTTTGGGCCATTTATGACAGCCTGCCTCAGCTCTTTGACATTCCAGGGAGTGACTGGCTGAGGGTAAGTCAGTTTGGTAGCAAATACCTGGACAGGAGGGAAAAGAGATGAGAAATAACATGTTGTTCAACTTCAGCTTGAAACTGTAAAAGCCACTGATAAAACAGTGTCAGGTGTTAATTCACACAATGCAAACATGAATTACTTTAAGCTCCTGGAGGCATCTCCTCCTCAGTCTACTCTACTGCCAGACAAATACATTTCTGTTTTAAAATCCTCTACCATTAGAATAGAAAGGATGTTGTTTTTACAATTTGCTACTGCAAGTGAAAAGGAAAACTCAATTAGCAATTAATAAAAAAGCAGGATTTTCAATTCCGCAAACAAACCCACAAATATAGTGAAAAAGCACAGTATCACCAGTTCTGCTATTTGCCAATAGAAAACCAGATGAGATGATAAAATGAAAAGATCAAATTCAGGCTCTATGTGGTTAAAAATCATTAAGGATGGATGAAGCCAGTGTTGTTATTATAGCCTTTCTTAAAGGCCACAGCTGTGCAAAATACACTGAACAAAGACCACAGGAGAAACAGAATCTACTTATAAAGTTTGCAACAATTCTTAACCCCATGAAGCAAATTCTTAATCCCATGAAGCTTTTTCCATTTTTTTTTTTAATGCTCTTTCTCAGATGTGGTGTTCAGTGTAACTGCTCCTTATTAACACACAGTAGCAACATACAGTAGAGTCCCCAGCTGCAGCAGAAAGAAACACACTTTTATCTGTTCTCACCATGGGAATGCCAATCTCATTGGTACCAATGTACATATCAGGGCAAATGACTGATCGAGCAGCAAAATCCACGCGCTTGCCCATCATGTGCTTCCGGAACAGCCCCTCCTTCTTCTCCAACAGCTTTGAAAACAGGAGGTAACAATTAAAATGTGACAGTATGCACATCAGACAGATCCTCCAGATACTACAGTAATGAATATCATGAAAATGCCCACAAGTAATTCACTTTTTTCCTCACTCCATCAGCTTCTCTTAATTTAACTGTCTGGGACACACGAAGCCCAGAGTTTTTAAGGTTCTGCCTGCTACCCACCTGACGAATACCAGGGTATTTTTCTGTTATCAGTTTGTCCATGTCACTGTCAAATACAATGTTGACATGGCTCTGAAGTCGTATCCAACTGTTGTACAGCTTATCTGCAATGCTCTGTCCTGGAATCGCTGTCAGCACAGAACGGTCCAGAGGTTCATTATCCCCTCCTATCTCCTGAAGAAACAGAAATTAGAAACTTGGACTTAACAAAAAATATCTTCTATTTACTAGGCTGAAATTATAGTATTAATTAGAGAGTTATATATAGCAAACGAAACATTCACCATTATTTTGCACCTCCTTAAAGAAACTACTTTAAAAAAAAAAAAACCACAACAAAGAATTAACAGTGTAAACTTAACTTTCAAGTTATTGCAACCAAGAGTCTCAGACAGGTCTGCTGTCAGGCTTTAAAAACTGACTTGGATGGGAGATCTCCAAAAACCACAGCTACATATATCAGTGGGATTTTAAAAGATGATTGTTAATTGATCATCTGCTGTTAGGTGACAGTCCTCTTTCTAAATTAGATGTTACTGGTTAGTCAGTCAGTGCTATGAATCACTGTAACTAGAAAATTCTGTTCTTAGATAAAAATAATGTAAATCCAAGTGCTTTTATCACCTACATCACTTTGTTTTCAGTCTAAATGTCTGTATAGCAGTCACATCGAAATGGATTAACCTCCTGTGAGTCACACACTTAAGAATGGATCTCCACCTAGTGGCTACATTCTGAGTAACTAAGAATGTTTTCAAAATGTTTTACACTTAAAATAGAAATCAAATTCAGCTGAAATGAAGTCCAGTATCAAAGAACTCTCAGTGATACAACGGATGAACAAATAAGGCAAATGGACCTACATTATGATTTGCCATTATACAACCATGTGAACTGGTCAGCAGCAGACAAGCATTGTTACTAACTAATGTTATCTGGTTCTATTTAGACATCAATGGTCAAAAATAACCACAATCACAACTGGATCTACTAGGTTCAGAAGCTAAAGGAGCTTTTTTTCAACCACCATTCATTTTTCATGTGATGAGGTACTGGCAAAGTTTTATCATGAGCTGTTTGTGCTGTACATATTTCCTTCTCCAGAAACAGGAGCCTGTTATGTCTCACGTACAGTAATCCAGCACCAAAACCCACAACTAAAAGAATATGAGCAGAATGGTTTGTTTCCTTTGCACCAGGTAGATGAGAGGAAAGAGGGGAGGGGAGAAAAATAAAACAGCCATGGAGAACATCTCCACCAGCACATCCTCCAACAGCTCAGGCAAAAACTACTACTGGGACAGTTTAAACAGGAGCCAACCTGAATGCGACGTACACATCCAAAAAGCAAAGAATAAGACAGCCAGCAGCTCTTACTGTTTGAATTTCTTCTGCAAATTTTATTGGCTGGCATTGTTCTTTTGCCATGAAAACCAAGAGTTTCCGTATCGTTTGGGCATCTTTCATCACAGCCTGCAGGTTCACAGTCTGGCCGTTCGTGAACAGTCGATCTCCAAGGCGATTCACGGGACGGTACCTGCAGCAGGCCAAAATCACTTTAGAAGATTAAAGCCACTGAACAGCAGCAGAATAAAACCTCAAACATTCTAAGCTAAGTCTTCAGTGCATGAAAAATAATCCCTGTAAACTAACGGTGAGCATTTAAAAATTCACACATTCTACTGCGACAGTCATAAAAGAGGAGTGATCCTTAACAAGAAATTCTACCAGTACTACAGTTATAATATTCTAAAATAATTTAAAATACTAATACTGTTTTTTCCATAATTAGTATTTCAATCTTCTAACAAACTCATAAAAGTTATGATCAGTTACTGATACAACTTTTTTTTTTTAACACTCCACTGACACTTCAGCAGATCAGTGTCTGTACTGTAATTGTTTGCTAACTCCTGAAAAAGGCATATGTGCTAAACCCTGTGATTTCTACAAAAGCTTTTGGGGGAATATTTTACCTTGAAGGTGGAACCACAAGTAGATCTAAAAAAAACATGTCTGGACTGAATCCTGAACTCTCATGGGGATCCATCCCAGGGAAGAGATAACGCAAAAAGAAACCTAAGAAGACACAACAGAAATATAAACTCATTCTCATTGTTTGGGAATCCAAATTCCCAGACACACTTGGTCAATCAAGTCAAAGGAATCTGCTAAGTTAAACACTACTGAGTTTGTTTAAAATAAAAACTTTCAGGCTTTAGAAAGAATTGCCACTCTCTTTTTGGTTACGTACATGGTATTTTAGAAACAACTCTAAACAGAAATATAGATTGTAGCAAAAGGAAAAAGGAAAACAGCAGGAGGAAAGCTTCCAGCAACTAACTGCAAGTGATTCATGAAACTGCTTTATTTTTTCCTGGCAACTGCAGACAGATGAAGAGTACAGTCAACTCAAGAGACTGATAAACACATTCCTGGTCTTTAACTGTGGGGAATTGCAGCACCACATGAAAAATCACACTCTCTGTAAACAACAGTCATGATTCGTGGGGAGCCACAACTTGAGAACAGTGGATCAAACCACTTCTTAAATCCAGGTCCCTGCATTGACCAGCTACCAGTCCTCCTGTCATAAAACCTATCTTGCAGCCATGAGCCCTTAAGGCAAAAGGCAAAGATTTGACAAGGAATTAATACTGGAACATTTGCAGACATTGTCCACCAAATGGTACAGAAAACAAAGTAACATTGCTATTAACAATCATTACCTTCATTCTTCCACAGAGCCAGGATGTATTCCTTAGCAGTCATTGGTGTCAGGTATCCTCTCTTCCCTAACTGGCTTTCATCAATAACTGAAAAATAAAAAAAGAAGTAAAAATAAAACATTTATTTAAAAAAAATCCCAAGAGGTTACTCTGAAAGGGTTTTTTTGCTTACGATGGTAAGTGCTTCTAGCTAAGAGAAGGAATGGAAATACATACAAAGTATACTGGCTGACATTTACATTAAAATTATCATTTAAATGTTTGCTTTGGGAATGTGAAATTAACTAAAGAAAGAGCCTTCTCATAATGGAAAAAAAAAGGAGCCATTTTTTTTGTGATAAATGGATATCTATCTACATAAGCAACTGAAACAAGACTCATCTTTAACATCTAAAGTGTATGTTTTATTTGACTACTGGTGAGCTGCACCCTTTCTCCTGATGATCTCATCCACTGCCCAAAACTCAAACCAGGAGTCAGCCTGCAGCTGGGGAACATTTAAGTGGGCTTCAGGTACTACCAGTGAGATCGAGGTTCCCATGAAATAGCTGCAGGAGACAATAGCACCAGTCAGCAATCCATCCACACTGGAAGTGAGAGTCTGGCTGGCTGCACTTTGGAAAGGAAAGAAAGCACATGGTTTTGCTACTGAAAAGCAAAAAGATCATTTTTTCAAAAACAAAGCCAGAGATTTTAGATCTCAACTTCCACTCCTCTTGCAGGCCAGCCCCTTGTGTCCCAGGGAAGTCAGAGTACACAACTTGATGAAAGGTAATTCTCTCATGACCTCAGATAAAGGTTTCCTATTCTTCTTTTGGCTATGGTCCAGAAAAGCAGATTTTTCCACACTGAAACTTCAATTCCCCATTCACCTAGAAAAACCTTCCATCCCTTAGACAGAAATGCATCAATGTCAAGGTTAAAAGCACTCCCTCTGAGATCAAACTGTGACACAGGCTATGGAGAATGCACATAACTGTGTGATCCATCCCATTCCAGAAGATAAGACACTTCAGATTGTGCTTCTTCAGCCACAACTCCAGAGATTTAATCTAGTATTTAAAGCACAGAGTAGCAAACAAAATAAACTCTCTATGTAGACCTTTTCCAAGGGCTGAATGACACACAAAAATCTGCTTCAATTCTATCTCATTGTGTAAACGATCAAGGATACAAGAGGAAAAAAGTAAGTTTAAATTGATTCAACACTAAACAAATAAACCTGAAAAGTGTCACCTACTTTCTTTTCTGTCTTTTCCTCTTTAAGAGGATATTCTTTCATAAGAGTTAGTATTGTCTGATTTTCTTTCTGAAGTAAGATTGGTCATCTTCCTCCTAGGTAATTTTTTATCTAGTGTCTCTGTTCCAAAAATCTAGCAGAAAATCCTCTATCTGCCAAAAATGAGGTGCCCCAAAACCACCCTAAAACTGACACAGCTTTTGCTTTTGTCCTTCTTTTCCTGACACACAGACACCTGCAGGTGCAAAGCATAGAAGACTTGCCAAGGGAAATTTAATGTTATAAGGTACTCCCCCAGCTTCTGAGCTTACTCTTTTATTTATGTTTTTTATAAATGAGTCACAAGTGCAGAGTCACTGCTAAGAACCTGTTCCCCTTTAATGTAGGAAAAAAAGTGCAAACACATTTAAGCAGGAGACAAACATTTTACCTGCTGGTTCATCCAGAATGCCTCCCTCTCCTGACTTATGGTACACTGTAGAAGGATAGGTAACTGTCAGCTTGCTGTTATGCTCCTTTCTCACCAGTGATCTCCTGGATCTTAAAGGTAAAAAAAAAAAATCAAACAGGAAAGGCAGACAAAAGTTAATAGAAATACAATATTTAACTTCACACTGGCTATTTACTTCCTCATGTAGTTAGAACTTACTTGCAGTTTGGGCATTTCTTTGAACTCATATGTGCCTTCCAGAACTGTGCTATCAGATTATTTCGACAGTCACATACATTTTTGACCTGATAAAGAAAAAAAAAACCAACATAAAGATAATGAAAACAGTAAAATTAAATGAAAGTAATAAAATTATTCATTAAAAATTATACAATTTACATTTACTATCAACAGGGATGTTATTAGTATCAATGCACACACACCTTTGTACTGATTTGATTCATGCCCTGTGTTCATCATCTTCCCATATTTGCTGGAAATATACACCCCTCAGTGCTCACCACCCTCCTTTTTAAATTTATTTCATAGTCTATAATTCAAAGCTTTTCTCTAATGATGACTTAAGAAGGTAGAAGAATGATAAAAATCACTTCTTTTGACTGCTCATGAATGTGTGATCTACCAAGTGCTTAAGCTTAGATTTGGAACAAGCGATTAGGAATTAAACTTGGCTTATAAACAAATCTGCTCAAAGATCTTAAAACTTTAAATATATTCTTCACTCATATTTGCCTTTACTAACAACGTACATTAAACTACATTTAAATGGAAATTAGAATTCTAGATTCTTTCTAAATTCTAAAGTCTTTCTAAAAATTTCACTGTAAGTAATTCTGCAAGTTTGCTGGATGCATGAGTTCTCAAAATATGTTCTGCAGCTCAAAATAGCTGGAGCATCATACAGAGAAGTATCAAAAGTGTAAGTAATGTACTGACAGCAGCATCAGTCTTTTATGTAGTATTTACACCATCAACATATTTCCCTACAAAAATACTGTTTTCCACAAACCTAACAGTTATGCTAACGGGAAATAAAATCTTTTTAAAGTTTAATTTCAGACATTTCACTCAAAAAGCCATCTAAACATAACACAGTTCAGAACTCCAGGACAAGATCCAGCACCTACACAGTCAAAGACAGGCTCTCTTCTGCACATTACTATTCTAAGAGCACAAACCCTGAGATCTCAGGAGAAGCACTGACTGTACTTACATTTGAACACTGATCTCTTGTTTGAGAGCTCTGTAATATTTCCTGAACGTGGTGATTTAGCTCCTCTTCGATTTCTGAACCTGTTGCATCTGCACATTGCTCTAAAAACTAAAAGGAACAGAACAGAAATGGGCACAGTTTTATAGTTATGGTACCAGGAACTCCAAGAGGGATGCAGCAATATACAGTACTTGCCCTGTTCAGAATGACTTCAAGATCATAGACAGCATGAAGCAACCCCTTCTCCAGCACCTTCAGCTGACTCAGCAGTAAGTGAACCACGGCTCGAGTACATGTCAGCATGTGACAGTTCAAACAAGAACCTCGGATCAGAAGGTATAATTTCTGGAAAGAATAGGGGAACAAAAGGTTATCCTGGTAGATTTACTAGCTAGCACAGTAAGCAAGTTGATAGATTTGTTTGGAATTAAAGACAGTGCTACTATAACTGAGAAATTAGACTAATTGTTAATCATAAAGAATCAGACTGGGGAAAAAAAAAAATCTTTCAACCACACAAACTGATATGCAAAGCATGATCTGTAGATAAACTACTTGCAGGCCATCTACATAACAGATACATGAAACACCTGTCATTTCTACAGCAGCTCTGGGACCAAGGCTGCTCTTACACAGCACAGTGACTACAGCCCTTCACAGCTCATACCAAAAAGGACAACGTGGTACCCAGAACCCCACACTAGTAAAATGAAACATTATGGTCACAAGTACTGTCAGTATCCTTCAAGATTCTTCACACAATCACAATCTTCTCAAGCTCTGGGGAATTATCAGTGTTTTTTATTATTTAACATAGCTCAGCACACAGCCCCAGTGGCCTCAAGGCTTGGAATTACTGCTGCAGGTCAAATCCTTGGTCAAATACAAGTATTTTATTCACAAGCTGGAACAAGACTAGAAATGGGATGTACGTAATCTAACTTTAAAGTGTGGTTTTTTACTCTCAATTAACAGCCTGTGCAGAAGCCAGTAAATGGTGAGATCAGGACTTCAGGAAATTCATCCCAGCTCAGGTTTGTTACAGACTGGATGAATCTCCCTCTGCAAATAGCCCCACTCCTCAGAGTCCAGAAAGAGCTAAAAAGCACAATCAGATTATGCATCTAACTTTCAGAAGACCAAAATAAGGCAAATCCTACCCTTACAGCCCAGGATTTCTTTTATATTTAAGAGATGACCTTTTGGAAAAACACCTACATGAAGCACTCATGAGAAAGTGCAGTTTGATCATTCCCTGTAGCTTTCAAAAAAAGCTTCTAACACCTGTTCCCAGAGATGCACACCAAGTCAAACCTCTGCTCTACAACAGGCATCCCACACACCAGGTAAATGCAACACCTGTAAAACTATAAGAAATACCTTCCTGACAGCCTTTATTTTTAATTAAAAATACTGGTGGATTTCTACACAGCTCAGTATTTTTCAACTATCTGCTGCCCCAAACTTACAATGCTGTTTTCTTTCCTTTACTTGGCACACTGTTGTGTCACTCAGCATATTACTGGACAGGTTGTTGGGTTCTACCCACATTGATCCATTTTTTCTACAATAAATCATCTGAATTAAGAGGACCTACTGGGCAGAATGTACAGCACAGCTATTTGGAGCAAAAACGAGCCCTGAATGCCCAGGAAGCACTTGGAGAACCTAAGCTAGAAGTAGTCCATGTGTAGTAGTTGTTTGAAGGAAATGGTAATTTTTACTGTGCCATCCATTTAATTAAGGCATGAGACCCTGCAGTCAGTGATCAACATTCCCCCTCACTCAATACTGAGTAAAATAATAGTTACTCCAAAGTGTGTATTTTCCAAAAGGTCTATTTGTATTTAACTACTATGACACAACAAACCTTTTCTACTACATTTGCTGTTATTACACTTGGGAGAGAAAACAGATCTTGGCACCTTTACTGTTCTCAAGGACTACAAGTCTGTGACAGCTTGGGCAGGACAAGACAACAATTAATCGTACGTACATCGAAGAACAGGGGGTTGTAGACAGTCAGAGGCAGCTCTATGTGGCCAAAATGACCAGGGCAGTTGCTGAAGTTCTGCATGCAAGTTGCACACACTTCCTTGGAGTCTGGAGGTCCCAGAGCCAAGTCGTACAGTCCGTTGGCAGCCGGATTCCCCAAGTTATCCAGGTACTGAGGGTTCGTTATGGGTTTTACACTCAGTTTCCTGAAGTTGAAAGCAAAGAGTAAAAATCAGCAGCAGCAAACGGCCACACGATGTGCACTTTAATGGTACAGCTGCCATTGGCACTTAGTATTCGTGTGATATTTTTTAATTGATGCAAACATCTTTTTGAGGGCACTTTGTGCACAAGGAGTTTCTGCATCACTGATTCCATCGTCTGGGCACACTTAACTCATACTGCAGCAAATATTTCTTTTAAATCTTTAACCGTTCTATTAAGAAGTCACACATTTAGCAGCTGTATGATTTTTTTCGTTGATGAAAACATCTTTTTGAGGTGTGCATGCAACGGGTATTTCTGTATCACTGATTCCATCGTCTGAGCACAATCATTCACACTGCAGTAAATATTTCTTTCACATCTTTAGCCATTCTATTAAAAAGTAACGTAATTTTGTCTGTGTGTGTCCCCTCGAGCTGCGGGAGAGTTTGTACAAAACTCAGCTGCCTCCACCCCGGCGGCCCGTGCGGGCCACGGTTCAGCCGGACCACATGTCCCAGCACGCCCCGCGCCAAAGCCCGCCGCGGCCCACCAGCGCCTCGCCGCGGGGCACGCTGGGACTTGTAGTTCTCAGCACATCCGCACGGCAAGGGACGCACACACATGGCGCCTCACCTGATCTCCTCGGCCGTGTACATCCCGAAGGACACCCCAACCAGCCGCCGCCACGGCACCACTTTGGGCGGCTTCATGGCTTAACAGCGACTCTTTCCCCGGCCGACACCTGGTCCCGCTCTCCCGCCGGGGGTGCCGCGCCACCGGCAGCACCACGCGGTCCGAGCGGCGGGGGAGGCGGGGCCGGGCGGCACCACTGCCGTGCAGGGGCGGTACCGCCCACACCCCCCTCGGCGCGGGAGTGGTACCGCCCCGCTCCCAGAGGGCAGCGCGCGGGAGGCAGCATGGCGGCGCAGCGGGTCGGGGTCGGCTGCTGGCAGCGGGTGCTGTGGCTGAGCCGGCGGGGCCGCCTCCCGGGCGGGCGGGAGAGCTACCGGTGAGGGTTCGCCGGGAGGGAACGGCCGGGCGGCGGCAGCGGCACCGGGGAGGAATCGAGAGGCGGAGGGTGAGGGGGGTATGGGGAGTGAGGCGGGAAAGGCTGCGCAGGCGCAGTGCCGGCGTTCGCAGTCCGCATGCGCGGTGGCGACTGGGGCCGGCACGGCCGGGGCGGCGTGAGGGGAGCGCCTTCCCTGGGGCTCTTCCCTGCCTTCAGTCGCCTTTCCTGGGAGTCTTCCCTACCTTTGGACGGCTCGGAGCCGGTCTGGCAGAGAGTTTTAACTGATAAGCGTTTCCTAGAGCTGAGTCCCATGAAAAAGCAGGTGAACACCTCCCCTGCGGAGTCAGGCTGAGGAAATTTGGACTGTTCAGCTTGGAGAAAAGAATGTTGACTGGAGACCTCGTAGCAACCTTTCAGTACCTGGAGAAGCTGGAGAGGGCACTCTTTGTCGGGGACTGTATAAATTGAAAGAGGGGAAATTTAGATTAGATATTATAAGAAATTCTTCGCTGTGAGGGTGGTGAGGCACTGGAACAGGTTCCACAGAGAAGTTGTGGATGCCCCATCCCTGAAAGTGTCCAAGGCCAGGGAGCAACTTGGTCTTTGGAAGGTGTCCCTGCCCATGGCAGGGGGATTGGAACTGGATGAGCTTTAAGATCCATTCCAACCCTTAACATCCCATGGTTCTGTGAAATTGGGAGGTTTTGTTCAGGGTGTGCCTTAAATGAAAAGGCCCCGCTCCACTGGGTGCTCTGTAGGCAAAATATAACTCACATCTGGGGTGGCAAAATCACACCTAATCAGTTTATGGGACTTCCAGGAGCAGCTGGAATTATGCCACTGTGCAGCACAGAACTGTGAATGCACCTTAACAGCACCTCCCTGGGCCAAGGTCAGAGTGGAGGCACTGAGTGCCAGAGGTGCAGCAAGGCTTTGGTGTTGGGTTGCTTCATGAGGAAAAAGAGTAAAAGTATTTTAATAAAAGCCTTAGTTTATGTTAAAAGCAGTTGAATGTGAGTAAGACTGAGCAGTGCTTTGTGATAGACAGAACTGAGTTTATATTAATGTGCCTCATGCCGTTGGGGTTTGTGTGGTTATGCAGCTCTGTAGAGCTGAACAGGGCTGGTTACTCTGCATCACAACTCAGGGCCTTCTGCTTGTGTGAATAGTACCCAGGTCTAAAGTATTTTTTAAAAAATACTTTGAATCTACTTTCAGTTAGATCCTGCCTCTGAAACACAAAGTGTCTTTCCTGATTGATGTTCAGGATTTTCTTTCTAAGGTGCACTCGTTGTACAGAATTCCATTAATCTGCTTTTGTCCTATTATTGTGATTGCCATAAATTCAAAACTCTGATTGTTTTCTAGGTGCTCTTCGAGCAGCACAGCTCTTGGGAAGGCTGTGGACAATTCAGAAGGTGAGATGTCTTCATTGCTGGTTCCTTGCCTATGTTTTTTTTAATCTCCAAAACAACACAGTGGGAGGAGATAAAGAGGATGGGAACACCCTCCTTCCTCTGCTTGGATTTCCTTTCTCCCTGTCTTCACTGTGATTTGAGTAATTTGGTTCCTCACCTCATCACCAGGCAGCTCTCTGCTCCAAGAGCATGAACACAAGACCCTTAAGCTGCCTGCCAGCCTCTGCTACTGCCATTGCAATAAACTGTGGCCTACATGAGACTGAGGTTTCCAGCTGGATCAGCTGAAATCATTGATTCTCATAGAATCATTTAAGTTGGAAAAGACCTGTGAGATCATTGAGCCCAACGTTTAACCCAGCACTGCTGAGGCCACCACTAAACCATGTCCCCAGGTGCCACATCTGCACATCTTTTAAATCCCTCTGGGGGCAGTGACTCCACCACTGCCCTGGGCAGCCTGTTCCAGTGCCTGGCAAGCCTTTCACTGAAGAAATTTTTTCTAATATCCAACATAAACTTCCCCATGTCCAACTTGAGGCCATTTCCTCTTGTCCTGTCACTTGTTACTTGGGAGAAGAGATTGACACCCACAGCAAATGAGGTCAGGATTTCCCTTGGGCATCTGTTTGTTTCTAATGAGCATTTTAATATTGTTTCTCATAGTAACTCAAGAAGAAATTGTGCTCCCCCGAAGGAAAACATGGTGAGTCTTTACTTTTGGAATATCTCTTGACTTGGAAGCAAATCATTGTTAGACAACTAAGTGTAAATTTAAAAACCAGAAAATTCAGATTTCTGTGTTCCTCAGTGCAAAGTCCCACCAGTGGTTTTCCTGCTGACTGGAAGCTCTAGGAATATTCTTGATTCTTACTCTCTGTGCAGACTGTGTGTGCTCCCTTCCTCACCTAAACACTTCCATTGGCCTTTCCTTATTTGCTTAAAAGAACCAAAGTCTTAAGGATCTACAGTTTTGTGTTTTATTTTTATTGCAAAGATGTATCTTGGAGAGGGCTCTTGAGGGGAGCATTCTGGGGAATTCTTCGTGTGTCTCTTCCCTATGTTCTTTTTTTGATAATGTATTACAAGGGCAGGAATCATAGCAGGAAACACAGATGCTCTTCTGGTTTTCCTTGAAATCTTTTCTTCTTCCTGGGGTGGTTCCAGAACTGAGACCATTTTTGCAGTTGAATTTTCCGTCCCTTTTTAAGAAGTGTTATTTTCTAAGTGCAGCAAAAGCATTATTTCCTAGAACTGAAAATCGTTATGGGTCAGGACAGTCCTGTGCTCATTCTCCATACAGTGTAACCCACAGCATTCAAAGTCTGCAGCTGAGAATTAACCCAAGCTCCTCTGTGTTTAGGGATAAGCTGGCAGTGCTCCAGACCTTGGCTTCCACCGTGAACAGGGTGAGTAGTTGGTCATGGAAATAGGTTCAGGTTGTCCATCTCATGCAATAGCTTTATGCTGAGGAGGCTCTTAATTTCTACTCTGACCATAAATGATAGAAGGGACTTTTCCATCTGGTTTTTATGGGATTTTCACTTTTGCTCCACATGTTTTCCTATGTCTTTAAAGCCTCATGTGGAGAGCTGCAGTTACCAGTGGAAGCTGCAGTACTTTAATAAGACTTTTGTTAACATCAGGAACAAGTTCCTTTACTAGTTCAGCTTCCCAATCCAGAATGCCTCTTCCCAATCTCAATCCAGAAAGCAAACCGTGCAAAGTGCAGTGAGTGTCTGCTCTTGCTGGGCAACAACTGGAAATGCTGTGATGCCATTCTTTAATCCTGTCTGTCTTCTGGGAATTCAGTCAAAACGTGCAGGTCTCCTCAGCTTCCCAAGGCTGTTACAGTTGGGGTCCTACTTGATTTGCAGAGCACTTGATGCTTGCCATGTTATGCTTTTGTTGTCACCATGTTAGCCTGCATGTGTGTGTAAAATGGTTTAAAACTATTTCCAAACAGATTAGGCCTTTTTGAATAAGGGGAACTTCTGTAAGATGTGCATCTGGTGGTGGCTATGGTGGAAGTATTTATTGTGCCTTAAATTCCATGAGGCCTGTGAACATAACTGGAAGTCTTTCAATCCTGGGTTCTTCTTCCTACAGGACCCCACTGCTGCTCATTATATATTCCAAGATGACCCTTTCCTTATGCCAAGAAATGCAGCCAATTCTGTAAGTATTTCCTTTCAGATCCTTGATAACTTCCCCCCCTCCACCTTTGTCTAGGCTATGAAGACTCTTATGTAATTGGAGCCTGGGTTTGATTACAAAAGAAAATGGAAGTGTCAGATTTTTTCTTCAGAATTTTCTCTCTAAAATGAGAGATGCTTTTGAGCTTGAGGTAGTAGTACAGGATTGGAGATGTGTGATATAGAACTGTGTTTCTTGACTAAGCAACAAAGAAGTACAGTGACATTTAAGGAACAGACAGACTGTCATGAATACCAGAATGTTAACTGGAATGCTGTCTCATACCTGTGATTTTAATAAGCTGAAAACAAAGCATGAGTTTAATTTGATCCCATCAGAATATTCAGAGTTACACAAAATGTTTCTCCTCACTCTTGGCCTTGTAATTTGTGTTTATTTATGTCATTGTCTCTAATTTCTCTGCAGCGTCTGTATTCGTTGTCAAAGGAGTCCGGGAGAAATGCTGCAAAATACATCATTAAGAACTTCCCTCAGTATTTTGACAAGACTTTTGCAGAGCCCAATGTGCCAGTAAGCTTTTTGCTTTTAATTTTCATTGTATTTGTGCTTTGTCAGTGAATTCAGGTGTCACAGACTGGTCCAAAGCTAACATAAAAGGATGATTTTGTAAACTGTTTTGCAGACTGCTATGAAAGCAACACTGTGTTTCTATTATGAAGTGAACGTTTTTCCTTGGGAGTTCAATATCATATCAGGTTCTTGAGACAAAAGTAAGAAGAGCAGTGTTGTTTAGATGGCACAAAAGTGAGGGATGAGGATGTGTGTGGTCCTTCATCAGCAAAAGGACTGCTGTTGTTAGGCTGCAAGCAGTGTACTGGGTGAAGACTAAGGATATTTGATTAGTGTTCAAGTGATAGTTCAGGCAAGGTTTGAGCTCATGACTGACTTTCACTCTTTGCTTTCAGTGCTTGATGCCTGAGACTCTTACACCTCAGATTGAAGGAGTGAGTGAGGAAGCTCTGAAGGAGCGTATCCGCCTCAGAAGGGTGAAAGAGTCTGTGGACATGTTTGATCAGCTTGTACAAGCAGGTATGTGGTCACCTGCCAGATTCTGCAGTGGAGCTCTGCTTAAACTGTGCCAAAAATATTTCAGTAGCTGTCACAGGCTGTGGGGACAGTTTTGTGACTGTGTTTCTGCCTTTCACAACCAACTCTGGTCTGGCGAAGTGGTTCTCTAGATTTATTGGAGAATAATCCAATCTTAGCCACTGCTTCTCTTGTGTGTCACTTTGGTGATAGGAAGAACAACTGATTTCTTCAACAGGAAGCAGATGAAATCGTTTTCCTATGTTGGTTTTAAATCTGTTTCATAGAAAGTGAAGTGCATGAAATGGTCCTCACAGCAAAGTGTATCCCAGGAGAAGTTATGTAAAGCACTAGAAATTTCAGATGTTGTTTTGGTCTTGTGCTGCCTCAGTTCTGGCTACCAGCTGCCACTTTCCCACCTGATCAGGAAAACTCTACCCTTTCAGTGGCTTCAGCAGAAAAACAGATACTCTTAAGTCAGGGTTAAAATTGTCTCCTGTGATGAGTGGGTTCATGACAGTACTGTTGTCACACCCAGTGTTTACAGACTTGCTAGAGAATGTCCTTGTGTTGAAAGAGAGCAAAGTGGTGTAACTGGGTGCCCACATTTTTTCTGGTATGGCTGCAGAATGTGCTCTTTACTTTCTCTGTGACTGTCGTAAATCCTCGTTTTCTAAAGGTACCCTTGTATCTCTGGAGACCACAAACAACCTTTTAGATTTGTTATCCTTCTATGGAGATGAAGAATCTACTTCTGAAAAGGAGGAAGAAGCAAAAGAGGATTTGGAAGAACCAGAGGTATGAAAAACCTCTTGATCTCTAATAATTTGTTTCCATAAGCAGTGGGAGCGTATCAAAATGATGTCAAGTTTTTTGTACTTTGACAGCTTGCCTGGTAGGTGGTTTGAGGTGGGTCAGATGCAGTCAGCATTCCCAGAAGATAAGTGTTATAAAAGTCCAGTGTCTGACCTAGTAACAACAGTAGCTGATGTGAAGCTGAACTAAGTAGATGAAACCTTGTCTTGGCTTCGTTCTTCTGAGCTGTGCTTAAATAACTGTTTCTCCCTGACAGCCTTGTTTTTACAGTTGCCTGCAAAGAAGACATCTAGTAACTCTTGTGTAGATCACCTGGGTAATTTTCTTCCAGTCTGAACCATGTTGACTGGATTTTAATGAAGTCTAGGGCTCCTTGTGTGACATCAGAGTATCAGGTTGCAGGGGACAGTAGTAGATGTGCTGTCCCTGGGAAGAAAGGGTTCTACAGAGTATATGCTATAGTCTAAGGATTCCCACCAACTCCACAAACACATGTAATTTATCAT
This sequence comes from Corapipo altera, assembly GCF_003945725.1. Classification (NCBI taxonomy): domain Eukaryota; kingdom Metazoa; phylum Chordata; class Aves; order Passeriformes; family Pipridae; genus Corapipo; species Corapipo altera. The sequence goes on along the minus strand of NW_020885002.1, from coordinate 1,083,903 downwards.
GTTATTATGTTTAATAACATAAATGTTCTTAATCTAGTTACCGTTTCCTGAACATTCTAATAGAAAATATAATAGAAGTTATTTCTATGTAACCCATTAAAAAATCACTTTTGGTAATATAAATTGCTGGTGAACTTCTGTGTTGTTGCCAAATCTAGTCATTTGATGTTTAATCACAATTTTGAGCTCTGAGAAACTTATTTCTACAAACATCTTTCCAGGTGAATGCTTCAGAGCAGAAGGCTCCAAAGAGACAATTCCAAAGAGGTTCACAGTCATCTGGCCCTAGATGGAGGTATAGAAAATGTTGCCAATGTTCCTGTATTCAGTGGGTCGTGCACATGCATCGTTGTTACTAAAACAGAGTTCAGGTCTTCAGCAGCCCATACTCACAGGTGTTACTTGTTAAATACATCTGTGTTAAAGTGTTGATGGAAATCTGATGATTGTAGAACAGCTCAAAGTATCACAAGTAATTTGGTATTTGACTGTCAGCCACTGGGGGTACAGCCCCTTGTTTTGCTCTGCATGTTGAATCCTTTTTTGTAAAGTTATCCTTTATTTCATTCTTCAACATTCGGCTTATTCCTTGATTCTAGGGAGAACAACCACGCTGAGAGGATATTTAAAATAATGCCAGAGAGGAATGCACACTCCTATTGCACAATGATCCGTGGGATGGTGAAGGTAAAGTTATTCTTCAGTGCTGAGGGATTTTTTTCAGCTCGTGAAATCTCAGTCATTTATTTTTAATCTCATTTAAATCTCATTCTTTATTTTTATTGTCTTTTTCAGCATGGGGCTGCTTCTAAAGCCTATGACATGTACATAGACATGCTGAATGAAAGGCACAAGGGTGAGTGTCTCCTGGTTCTTTGTGATCTCCCAAGTACCAGAACCCCGTGTTGGTTCCGTGAGTGTTCGTCCCATGGCAGTGATGATTGGCGCAGGGGTACGGACCTCAGCTGGATCATGGGAGCTGAGTGCAGACTGGTGGTTTCAGTGCAGCTGGCGTGTGGCTGGCTTACTGCAAACAGGTCTGCACGAGACTTTGCCAGAAGCTGAGCCATGTTGGAACAAGCTGTTTTCTTGTAGACTTAATAAATTGTCAGTTAAAGTGGATTATCTTACATTTTTCCAGCTGATGTGCACACCTTCAACGCGCTGATCAGGGCAGTCCCATATCTAAAGGAGAGGTTCATAGAAAGATGGGAATTAGCCAAGGTAAGGAGAGTAGAGCAAAAGAGGTGGGGAAGGGGCAAGAGTGTAGGATCTGGGTCTGCTTTACCATTATAATTTTGCAGTTGTCAGAAAAGCAAGAGCTTTGTCCCAAAATACTAATTTCTGCTGTAAAGGAAGTTCTCTAATTTAAATATAAAAGCCAACCGTGGAGGAGTGGCAAATGTACAAAATCCAGCCTTGCCCTTGCAGAGTGGTTTGCCCTGTGAGAACATACCTGATCCAAGAACTGCTTGGACAGAAAGTAGCTGAGGAAATTATGCTGGGAGATAAAATAAACAAACAGTTTCAGGTGAAAACTCTTTGAATTGTAATTCATGGTGTTGTGATGGAAATGGAATTTTGAGGGATAACATATGGGACTCCAGTTTTAATGACATAAGATCAGTAAGGAGAAGTAGTATGTAGCTATAAAAATTTCCTTGATGTTCGAGACACGATTCTCCAAGATCTGATCCTCTGTAATGTTGTAGCCTTGGGTTTTGGTCAAAGTAACTAAAAATGAGACAGTACTCCCTCAGTAAATGATCAGTTAAAGCAAAGTTGGTCACCTGAAGGGGATGAGAAGGACTAGGTTGAGGAAATATGTATAACCTGTCTGAAAGCTGAACTGCAGTCTGTAACATGTGAAGCTCTAAGGATTTGTTGGGGGTTTTTTTAAGGAATTCCTGACTCACATGGCCCAACAGGAAGTGCAACCAAATCTGCTAACTTTTAATGCTGTGCTGAAGACTCTGAGAAGATGTGGTGGTGTGGGCAGAAATATGTGTTTAATGGTATTGAAGGAAATGGAAGCACTTGATATAGGTAAGAGAACCAGAATATTTATTATATTCAGTGGTTATTGTATTCCAGTGCCAACTGCAGGATGGAATAGTTAAGTAGCACGCAACACAGGAATTCCTGGTTGGAGGGAAGATGTACTTCACAAGCCACCCAAGCCAGTTCAGGTCTATATATCTGCATCTCTACAGAAAAAAAGCTTTTGATCTAGATAATGTTTTTTGATTTCAAATACATACTGCAAAAACCAAGGAAATATCTGCACAACTGATTTGATGTCCTGTGGAGTGTACTGTGCCTAACAAGTGCACAGTAAATGTGCTTCCTGGTAGGCTAAAGACACATTCATGAGCAGAAGGGGAAGTAGCTAAAGAAGTATTTTTTGTTTTAATTTAGAGCAGGGAAGCCTGGCTGCTCCCCCCATAGAAATGGGATGTTGTAACTGGTGATCCACTCAGATACCATCTCTCCCAGTTGGGTGTACATGAGGTCTCTGCTCCAGCATTAGGGTGGACGGGGAGAGATACTTGAGTAAATTTATGCATGCCTGACTGTGAGGGAAGAGGCTGAATTAGAGTCAGGCACAAAGCTGAGCCAGGAGTGATGAAGTAACTTCAGTGTTTTTGCTTTTCAGAGCCCAGCCTTGCGACGTACGATCATCTCCTCTCGCTATTTTACAGAGGCGGTACGTGCGACACCGGCTTGTCCAGGGATGTGTCTTGCCCAGCATCTGCTTTAAATGCTTTCCAAATGTCATGGGTGATTGATTTATGGATTAAAAGACAAGCTCTTACATGTGTGGTCTTAGTGTTACCTGTGCAGCCTGATTCTGCTTGGATGAAAAAAAAAAAGCTACAGAGGATGATGAGCTCGTACAGGGAGGAAACGCTACCCAGTCTCAGTGGGGGCTGGATCTGACCCCAGTGTGTGTGATTTCATGGACTGTGCTACACACAGGGATGAAATTGCACCAGGATTCTCTTTCTGCGACAGTTCTGGGCACTGGAGCTGTAGTGAAAAATCGCTGTGTTAGAAAGCAGGAGCCCAACTGTTAAAGACTCCATGCCCACAGAATTTTGGCTATAGGAAGAGAATAGAAACAGTAGTGTAACTGCAGTCCTTGTGTTTTAAGAAACATGAAGGAACTGCTCTAGAGTCTCTCTGGGTTTGGTTGTGGGGTTTTTTGGTTTTGTTTTTTCCCCTTTTAAATTTTTTTTGTTTGTTCATTAAATGCTTTGCTTCTCCCAGTGCAACCTTCTAAGAGACAAACTTCCAGACCTATTTAATTCCTTGCTAGAAAGCACTTTTCTCTTTCTAAATCTGCCCTATTCAGCTCTGGAAATCTGGCAATAGTAGGGCAAATCTCAGAGCACACAAAGCTGCAGCTGGTGTGGAGCACCACGGGAATCATGACACTTGTTTTAAATCATGTTACTTGTTTCCATTTCCATGTTGTATTTGCAGGCTGATGCTCTTTACTAAGGAAGTGATTGGCACAACTGAGATGTGTTGCTTTGTCTCTTTGTCCCACAGTTGATCTTCCCCAATCAGGCATCATCTCTGAGGTGTTAGATGAGGTTGAAAAGAGAAGTTTCACTCCCCAGGACCCTGATGATGGTAAGATCTTCCATGTATCTGACAATCTGCATTGGGTAAGCTTGTGTGAAAAGATACCTATGAATTTCAGGTAGCTTTACTCAGCTAGGAAAAATGCATGCACCTTGCTTCTCAGTCCCTTCTGATACCCTTTGGAGACAAAGAAGGACAAATTCCAGTGCCAGAAATGGTGCTGTGCATTGGTGCACTAGCTTCTGTGTGGAAGTAGGAGTGTAATCCATGTGAATGAGCATTTGAGCTCCATAGAATTAAAAAAACCCCAAGGCTATCTACAAGATTAGTTTAACAGCTAATTAGGTAACAGCTTCATGATACACATCTGGTGAATGGCAGGTTTTTGTTGTAGTGTGGTGTGAGTTTTCCTATTCTAGTTCTTCCTAATCCTTTTCAGAAAATGTCAGGAAATAAAACTTCATGGAAAACTGAAGCATGGGTCTGTAGAATGGGTATTAGATAATTCTACCAGCTTTTTTTTCTTTTTTGGTCTTTGGAAAGAATCATGGAAATAGGCAGAATGTTGTACACCTTTGTTTGCTTCTCTCTGCTATGTGTGTTACACAGTTTCTTCCTCTTGCTCTAAGCTGTTTCCAGAAGGATATAAAAGCCACCCAATTCCTGCCACAACAAAGTTTCTGCCTAGAAAGTGAAAACCTCTGCTACAGTGCCAAACTGAGTTACAAATTGAGCTTTCTAATTGAACATGTCTGTCCTCTGAGGGGGTGGGTTAATGAGCTGCCGTATGTCTCCTTGGAAGTTTGAAGCTAACAGACTGTTTTCTCCTTTTCAGCCAACTTTTTTTCCACTGCCATGCAAGTGGTAAGTGCCTCTTCCCTGCCATCAGAATTCCTTAGAGCTCTCCAGCTGTTTAAGAATTGCCTGTGAGTTTTTCCACCCTGTCATACAAGGCTGAGCTCTCAGTATCTCCCATTTTCATCTGTTTTCATCATTTCTCGTAACTTTCCCCCACAATTCTGCAGTTCTCGGCCTGATCCCTTCCAAATTGGTAACTTGCACACCTGTGATGAATGTGTGTACCTTTGTGAAAGTGAGTCTCAGAGGGCTGTATGGAGTGTTATATTTTTATCTTTAAAATCCAACTGGTTTGTTGCAGTGCTGTGATCTTAAGGATATCAAGCTTGCCTATCAGTTAAATGAGACAATGGCAAAGGGAGACAACTGGAAATTCTTGGATGTGGACCGGATAAATGGCTACTGGTGAGTGAAGTGCAGCTTATGTTCAGCATCTTGTATTGTCAGCTTGAGTACAAACTAGGATTTGAACATGGAACACCAGGTGGTTATTGCATGTGCAGCTTGGGAATCGGGTCCCTCTTAAGAACAGTGATTCCTTAGGATTTATTTTCGGTTTTCAAACTTGTCTTGGAGCATCAGTTTATCTCAATACCCATCCAGCAGTTAGAACAAGCAGTTGTATTTTCTACAGTCCTTTTGTGCAGTTAGGATGGCAGCTTAGGAGGTAACACCAAAATAGCATAATTTCTTAGTGTGGGGACATTTTCCTACTCAGTGCAGCGGATCAAGGACCAAGGCTTGTGTTGTGACCTTGACAAGTAACAAGGTTAATTTAGTTCAGTTCTTAAAGTGCTTCTTAACCAGAGGTTGTATTTGACAGACTCACATAGCTCAAACCTGGCATCAGGCAGGGAGATGGCTTTTTTTTTTTAAGATCTTAAAATGGAGTGGTCTAACTTCTGATTAGTTCTGCTAGTTATATAGTGTCAGCATTAAGTTCTCTCATAAAAAACGCTGCTGCTTTTCTGATTGTGTGGAGTGTTGAAATCACACAGTGAAACTTCCCTGGTTTGCAATACAAGTCTGATCAGCACACCATCATTTGCTAGTGTTTCTCTAATCATTACTGAATTAGGACATTCTGTCTCTCCTCTAGGTCAAAGTTCTTTTCGTTGTTGTGCATGATGGAACAAATTGAGGTTGTGTTGAAGTGGTACAAGGAAATGTCACCCTCGGTAAGTGTGTGCTGGGCTGAATGAGCTTCAGAGCTTTAGTCTGGAGAAATGGAGCAGTTACAGGTGACTGAAATGATTCTCTTCCTTCATCAGCTCTTCTATCCAACTCCTAAAAATATATTGGACCTCCTTCAAGCACTGGATGCAGCCAACCAGCTGGAATTGATCCCTTCAGTCTGGGAAGGTTAGTGATGGCCACATGGACAGTTTGTTTGACAAATGTCAGGAGCAGTGCAAAGTGGGATTGGGTTTGGGAACTTCCCATTGCTCAGAGTAGCCATGATAAGGTGCACTGGAACGAGGGATGTTATTCCTTAGTGCAGTGGTGAGGCTGTTGTATTAAAGGCAGAACCAATAGACTGTCCTAGAGATCATGGCTGTGTCAGTGCAGTGTCAGTGTCCTGGGAAACTGAGTGCTTACAGAGAGTAGTACTTCAACCAGCAGCCCAGGTTTATCTTGTCTAAATTATTTTCCTGTTTTTTGCCCCTTAAAAAGAGGAGACAATAAAGCAGATACAGGTTTAGCACACAGAAAATATCCAACTGTCACCAACACTGAGGGGACAGATGGTTCTTTTAGGGATCCTTGGCGGAATGATGACAGCACTAATTTGTAGTTACAATTAAAGCTTTATTTTCTTAAAAGGATTTTTTGATAAACATAGCACAGAATCTATAATCAGAACAGCACAGGATTTCTATAAGCAAAATCAGTGCAGTGCAATTTTACAGGTAGTAAAGGACAAAATTATATAACAGCCCTTGGCCTGGGGTATCTAATCACCTGGACCCTCTGCAGATCAGGTCAAATCTTAATCCTACCAACTGCTGCCTTTCTCTAAACAGATGTGAAACAGTTGGGGTTTACCAGGAAACAAGAGCTGTTGGAAGAGTTCTTGTCTTTGATGAGCAGGGACCAGCACCCAGATGAGGTAAGGAAGCTGATGTGGTTTAACCCCTGTGAACAGCTGAGCACCACACAGCTCACTCCTCTCCAGTGGGATGGATGGTGGAAGGAACTGGACTGTAAAAGTACAAAAACTCAAGGAGCTCATTCACCACTTCCCACTGCAGGGAGGTGTTCAACCATCCCCAGAACAGCCGGGCTCCTGGAAAGCTCAGGTGTAATAACCCTGTGTTACCAACATACTTGTCATCCCAAATCCAAAACACAGCCCCATAGAAGCTACTGTGAAGAAATTTACCTATAGAGAAACTTCAAATTAACACAGAGGAGGATCACTTCCTTAACAAGGTTTGGGAAGTAATCCCAGCCCAACCAGCCAAATCTCCGGGGAAGCACTTGGCAGAATTCAGGGATTTTTGCCAAGGATTTCATTGCAGTAACTGGCTTCTCAAGCTGCAGAGTGTTAAAGGCAGGCAGATGTGTACTGCAGAATCCTCTAAGTACCAGCTGTCCCTGCAAAGCCACCTTGGATCTTGCCTAGTGGGGACAGTTGCCCTGACAGAAGTGAAAGATTGTTCTCACAGGTGCTAATTCCCGAATTTAAATCACACACGGAGCAAACCTGTAGGAGAAATTGCACTGAAAGGGTTACACTAATTCTAGAGGTTTGGGGATTAACAGCACAATGTTTCCCCAGATTCAAATGGTGTTTGCCAAGTGTGCTGAAGACATCAAAGCTGCCCATGAGCCTGCTGGGAGGGAGCAGCTCCCATTGGAATGGACAGGCAGCGCTCTGGGAAATGTGGTGGTGCTGTTCTCCAGGGCTGGGAGGACCCAGGATGCTTGGTAGGTGTGGGCTGTGTGAGCTCTTGGCCTGCTGACACTGTGACTCAAGGCTTGATCACAAAAATCAAAAGCTGAAGACTGATTGCCTTGGAATGCTAGTGCAGGCAAAGGGGAGGGGATAAATCCTGCTGGGAATGTGATGGGGGTTTTTTTAATGGTATTGTTCATTCTTGGCACCAGGTTACAGTTGTCTGTCTCAGAAATGGTTTAGAAGTTAATGTAGTAGCTGGTGTAGAGCTTCATACAGCTGCTTATGGCAAAGTGGGGTTTGTTTATCACTTCCCTGAGTGCTGCTGATTGCCCACAGCTTCCCATTCTCTGATTTTTTGGAACACTTTGGATTTCAAACTGCTAAAGAGATTAATTAGTTTAATTAGAATTAACCCTAATTAAACTCTAAAGAGACTGTTTTTTAGAGCTCTCCAGTACCTAGAATTTACTGTCCTACATGCTCTGAACTTGGAATGGAGATAAAAATACCCAGCCTCCAATTTAAGGTTTGAGCTATTTTTGTTAAATAGAGATGTTCCCTTTGCACTGATTCATTTAAAACAAAGAAGTGGCAAGTACCCTTCTAAAAATATGTAATATTTTAAAGGAAACTTGCCACCAGCTGCATTTTCTATGTATTCTGCACTAGTTTTAGATATTCTGTGTTGAAATAATCAATGAAGTTAGCTGGTACAGATTGCACCTGCAAGAATATGGCATGGGCTCCTTTCAGATCTGTGGGGAATATTTCATGAATTTAAGCTTACTTGTGTTTAGATGGAGGCTCATCCAAGAGATTTGATACCTGTCTGTTCCTGTGTTATGTGGGTTTTTTTAATTATTATTTCATTTTCTTTTGAATAGGAACATGATGGAGCATTTCCAGCAAGCCAATAGGATTCCCACGTAAGTACCTTTGGGTTCTTCAGGTACTGAGTGTCCCATTTGGCTGAGATCCTGCATTTCTGTTAGAGAATCATGGAACAGTTTGGGTTGGAAGGGACCCGTAAAGGTCAGGTAGTCCAACCCCCAGTAATAACTGACATGACAATAGTGGTCCATTTGCTTCCAAAACATGAGTGTCTGTCTCTGTGAGCATGGCTGTTTATCCAACAGTTATATTCCAAGACCTTTCTGTCTCAAAACATGTTGAAAAGTAAAGTGGGAGGGGGTTAAGTGGTTGGCCATTGAGATGTCAGAGAATGAAGCTCTGGGCCATGCAGAGCTGATGAACTCAGCAGAACAGATCAGTCTGAGCAGGACTCTTGAGAACATCTGGTTTCCCATGTGCTCAAAAAAAATCCACTGTGCTCTTAACCAAGCACAGGTGCTTCAGAGGTGCCTGGGTTCCTGAAGACAAGTTTATCAAGTCAAATCCTAAATCTTAGGTGGTTTCCTGTTAGGCTTCAACAGTTTGCTTGTCTCAAGATTTTGAGGGGGGAAAATCTGTTTGAAGTAGAACACAATTTCTAAGGAATAGTAATGTGTTTTGTATGGGTGGGGTTTTTAACATAAAAATATAAAATTGGAGCTTGCCCAAGTGAACACCACGAGTGTGTGTGGTACCAAGGGCCAAACACACTGTCACTCAGTGCCTTCCCTGTCCTGCTAGGACAGGAGTTCCCAAACTCACCACATTGGTACAGGGTGAAGGCTGAGGTGAAATTCCAGGCAGGAGCTGAATTGGGCTGGTTGAGTGATCTGAAAATGTCACCTCCTCTCCCTGTCTAAAGCACAGGCTGTAAATTAATGGCCACCTCACCTGTGACCCCATGAACAGTCACCTGTGCCTTTGCTTTTGCAGTGACAATGTGATGGACGAGTTCCTGAGCTGTGCTAAACAAACCAATTGCCCAGATGAGGCCATTAAGCTGGTAAAACTGGCGGCTTCCCTTGGCCTGCCTTCATCCCAAAGGCTCAAAAGCAGAACAGAGGAGGAGTTTGAACTCTCTGAAGCACAGAAGTGAGTTGGAGCACTTCATGTTACTGCTGAAGGGGTACAGCAGAGACAGCATGTTGGGGGGTAATTCCTGTGGAAAGATTTCTCTGACAAGGGAGCAGAGAACTGCCTTCAGGATGATGTGCTGGTGTGTTGAGGGGACTGAAACTGCTCCTCAGTTTTTGATTCCATGCTGTATCCACCCACCCAGGTGGGAAGGGAACTTTCCATGATTGGGAGTTAGCCTTGTCCACTGCTCAGACTTGCTATTACCTTTCTTTCCCAGAATCTTTTCCTGCCTGGGTCTGTCCAGCTCAGAGATGCTGCTGCAGCCTAGTAAAGGCAGGGGGGTGGTACAGGAGGGCCCTGCACTGGCCCCCAGGTTCTGAGGGTCATGGTCACCTCTGGCCAAGCACCACTGCTCAGTGCTGAGCTGCTGCAGCCAAGCTCAGATGGTGGGCTGAGCCTTGAGGGACCACAGTTTGGAGCCTGTTCTGGTCCAAGGGAATAAGTAAAGAGAAGCCCAGCAGCTGGCCCAGAACTTTGGAGGTAACTGAAGTAGTCTGCTTTTCCAAGAGAATGTGGATGTGCTTCCACCAAACGCTGGGTGGACCTGTCCTTTGAGGACAGTAGGCATCAGACAGCCCCTCATGTTCTCCTTGGAGGGTGTTTGCCCTGTGTTTTGGATTTCTCTTTTCAAGCAAAAGTCACAACTGTTTACTGAATGTTTTATATCACAGGAAGACCTTGGAGAGCATCAAGTGGGACAGTGACAGCAGTGACAGTGACAGCAGCGACAGTGACAGTGACCATGAGTAGCTGTCCCTCTTGCCTTCCTTGGGAAAACTGGGAGCAACCACTGCTGTGACGCCAGGAGGCTTCTGTGAAGAGTGGAATTCCTGAAGGAATGGCTTCTGGAAAGTGCTGCAGCACTGCTGAGCACTGGGAGTGTTCTGATATGGGACCTGCTTGGAAAGACACATTGTCCTTGTTGGAGCAAGCGAGGAACTGTCCTGTTAAATCTTCATGGTCACTTGGGACGCAGCGTGGGCTGCACCCAGAGTCTCCTCCACAGCACACCTGCACGGGCTGGCTCCTGCCTGTGAGAACAGCATCACTGAGGTACCAGGGGCTGCAGGAACAGGGTGCTGTGCATCCTGGAGGCTGCTCAGCAGGTGCAAGACTTCCTCTGGGCCTCTTATGACTTGACCCTGCACCAGATTTAATTCATTTCCATCTAACTTAAATGAACTTCTTCAATATGGAGTTTATTCTGTATGTGAACACTGCAGTTAATGCAATACTCATCACTTGTGGTGTTATTCCTCATCATTTCGGTGTTTTGGGACAGGCTTTGGACTGTAGATGTTGAACTACACTTTGTACAGCTGGAGCCTCTGTGTAATAAATGGCTGACATTAAAGCTGGCCATGTTCTGATAATCCCTTGAGCAAAACTGGTGAAAGTGAAGTTTATGCAGAACAGAGAACTAAAGCCAAGGAGGTGACTGGGAAGAAATATGGCAGTGCTGTGCCATTAACTGGCCCTCACAGCATTGTGCTGCTCAGCTTGAAGGGTTTTTTTAAGGTAATTATTGTGAATAAAGCAAAGGATTGCTCCTGAGAGAATTACACCATATTCTGGTGAAAAGTAATTAACATTTAATTCTGTTTGTGAAATATAAAACCATGATGGGGATGATGCTGCAGGTCAAGAGAAAGGGCTTCCAAGGGTGGTGATAATGCTTTGTGCTTTATCCTACCAACAATTTAAAACTGGGAACAAGTAGACAAAGCCCCAGTTCCTAAATTGATCAGTCTCTCTTCACTGATGGTAAGAATTAGGGGAAAAGTAAGAGAAGGAAGGAAGGAGCTTGGTTTTTATCTGAGCTCTCATGGTTGAACCAAGTCTGGCTTCCTGGTAGAAATAGCTGGTGTTCTGAAACTACATCACAGCAGGTCTGACAGGAAACATTCCAGGGTAGAAATTCACCTCAGTATGTGCTCTGACTCCAGCTTCTGTCTATGGATCCTGTCCTCAAACATGGATTTTTTTTTTTTAATTTTTTTGTTTGTTTGTTAAAGCTGTACAAATTGATGAATCACATCAGTGAATTCTTGCTCCTTGAAAGGAGTAAACTGAAGTTTTAACTCTTCTGGTCATGGAAAAAGGCTGAGCTTGTACTGCTCCAGCTGTAGTTTATGTTTAAACAGGAGACTAAACAGCAGCACAGCAGCAAGTGGTTGAAGTCTTGTTTTATTCAGCTGACAAAGTGGCAAATGATTAATGGCAGGTTACAAACATTATTTTGGTTGGATCACAAGCCCACTTGGTAAGATGGGGAAACATTAATTCTTACACAAATTGTAGGGAAGCTTCCTGAAGTTGGTTGTCATGACAACTCAAACCCAATAAAAATACAACAGATGGTGAAGTTAAATACAGTGCAAGGAAACAAGACGGTACCCGTGCTTTGATTTAACACTTCCAGCCCCTGCCAACAGCTCGGCCTGAACCCTCGGGAGCTCATGGGATTTCTTTCCTGCACAGAATTGCTGAGCTGCCTCCAAAGCTACAATCCTGGCTCTTGACTCTGCACTTGAGTTGTTCCCAACCCCACAGCACTGGCATAAGCTGTCAAGATATCCACAATCTGTTTGGTTTCCAGGGTCATCCTTGCCTCGTTCAGCCAGTCGGTTGCCACCCTCCTGGACTCCCCTCTCAGCTGGTTGACAAACTTGGCCGCCAGCTCCAGGTCTCCGTGTTCGATGCAATAGGAGGCGTAAGACAGTAACTTAAACGTGTCGAGGTCGTCGGGGCTGAGCTCGGCCGGCGGCTTCTGCTGCTGGGGGTGGAACAGCAGCAGCGACTGCAGGTAGGACAGGAAGTACTGATAGAGGCTGTTCCTCGTCTCATCGATCATGGCCACTCGCTTTGCCAGTTTTTGGACTGTGTGGAACCGTGCTCTGAGGGCCTCCTCGCTGTACACCCCCCGCGTCAGGGACTCCTCGGGGAGCGCCGCTGTTAAGGCTTCCGTGAAGGCGTTGTCGGAGCAGCTGGCTTGGATGGCCTTCACTGCGCTGCCCAGGGGCTCCGTGGGACTGTCCCCTGTGGCTGTTCTCATGCAGTATTTGAGCGCTTCCACGGAGAGCCACAGCTGGTGGGCCTTCCTGGCTGCCTCCTCTGCTACTGCGTGACCTGCAAGGTGAGCCAAGAAGGGACTCTCAGTTGGGGCACGTGGTTTTGAGCACAAGCAGCAAAAGCTATTCCTCTCCACACTCTGCTTTCCAAAGCAGCCACCCCCTCAGCACCTGCTCTAAAGCAAGTCTGCCCCACAATTCAGAACCAGAACAAAACAACACGTTTTGGGAGAACCCCTTTAGATTCGCTCATCTGGTTTTTGCTGGGTGCTCAGCAGTGTGGCAAACCCAGGCCCATGAGCTACATGGGTTTAGACACCCAGGTTTGGGTAATGGGCCTTTGGGGATCAAGTCTTTAAAAAACTGGGATTTCAGTGCTCACTCTCGACTGCTTGCTCAATTCCCTTCAGCCTGGCATAGGCAGTGTTTATGTCCAAGGTGAAGTTGTCGAGCTGTTCCTGAGTAAGGCGTCTGAACTGCATCTCCTGCTCACTGAGCTTCTCCGTTAGGTTCTGAAACAGAGGGAGATACATGTATCAGACCAGAAACAGAGGGTTAATTATATCTACCTTACTTTTAAGACATGTTTCTTTAAATCTGTTGTTCTTGCTAGGGACAGAAAATACAATATACCAGTGAGAAACCAGTGAGAAACCTTACTGAGGTGAATTTAACAGTTACTGCGCTTATCCCTTTAATTCCTCTGTGGACTCTTCTCCCTTACCTGCTCAAATTCCACCTTCAGATCCTGCTCCTGGATCTTCAGCACGTCCCGGAGGTGGTCAGTGTGGGCAGCAGCCTGGCGCCGGAGCTGGGTCCGCATCTCGCTCTCCATCACCTCCCGCACCTCCTCGATCTGGACACACATGAGATGTTACAACAGCCCTGCTTGTCCCACACTGTGACTGCACCACACACCAGGGATTGCTGAGGGTACATTTACAGCAGTGGCATTGACAAGGCCCATGTTTCATCCTAAAAAGCTGCTGAGGTCCAGTTTTATAGTTGAGCTTTTCCCTAAAGCTGTTAAGGAATAGCTTCACAGGAGGCCCTTAGTGCAGCTATCACAACGGCATGTAAAAAATACAGTAACTTGTCAAATGAAACACTTGGGTGTTTATAAACCAGCTTCCAAACAAAACACGTTACCTTTTCCCTACACAGCCACTTGAGACTGCAGAAGAGAGGTGGTATAGGTTTATCTAGGAGCAGTTGAATAGTTTTTTCTGTTGGTTTTTGGCTTTTTTTAAAGGATTGTTTCATTTCCAACCTAAATCAGTAGAGCTCTTTTCTCTAATCTGTAAAGTATTGCAGTCTTTACAATGACAGGCTACAGGTGAAATCCTTAGTTTCCCTCATGTGAATGCAAATTTTTCAAGTAAGGGCCAGCGTTTAACCCCATTTTCAAAAACAGGAGTATTTGGCAAAAGTGTCAGCCTGCAACATGGGATCTCAAAAGATAAAACCTCCAGTGCCCAAATTCCTACATTTTTTAAGTTGCAATTGCCTCACTTCCAAAGCAGTATTAAAATTCTGAGGTTCCACAGTCCTTTGGAAAGAAATCAAATAAAGAGTGGAAGAACATGGAGATACCTCCTGGAGGCAGGACGGAGGGACTGATAGCCCCATGGTGGCCATACTGGGTCAGATGCAACACTGAAGTTCTTTACTGTGAGGGTGGTGAGGCCCTGGCACAGGCTGCCCAGAGAAGCTGTGGATGCTCCATCCCTGGGAGTCTTAAAGACCAGGCCTGGATGGCACTTGGAGCAACCTGGTCTAGTGGAAGGTGCCCCTGCCCATAGCAGGGGGTTGGAACAAGATGATTCTTAAGGTCCCTTCCAACCCAAACCATTCTGTGATTTATTCTGACCCAGTGATCCTATCTCCAACAGCAGACAAGTCACATGACAGTCATTCCCTGTTTCACTGTGTGATTTTACCATTCTAACTCAGCAGAAGTTTCCTTGCTCAACACCTCCTCTCCATGCTTAGCCTGGGGGTCACTCATCTGAAGTCTCCCACCACTCAGAACACCCCAGCTGCTCCTCTGTGCACTTCCCCTCCCTTTTCTACCTCTTTTTTTGAGCCAGAGATTCAACCAGGTGTGTCAGGCCACTTTACCTTCTTCTCCTGTTCTAGCTCGATCTCGCTTTTGTGACGCTCCAGCGCTTTGGCCACAGCTGCCTCAAATGCTTTTTTGTCTTCAAGTTTCTGCTTCTCCAGGGCTGTCTCGATGTGCTGCTGCTCCCTCACGCGCTGCTCCGCCAGCTCCCTGTTCAGCTGGTCGATGCGCCGGTGGGCGTGTGCGATCAGGGAGTTCAGGTCGTCCGGGGACAACTGCCCAGCTGAAGGGAAGCACAGGGAGTCAGGGAATCTGCTGCCACGGGGCTCACCCGCCTCCCACCCGAGTGCTCTGAGGCTCCCTGGGGTTGTGACCAGTGAGCTTGTTCTACGAAAACCTTCTGAGCGCTTCAAGCCCTTGCCCGGTGCCAATGCCCACCCGAGACCACTTTCTGAATCACACCTACAGGGAAGCGCTTTCATTCTGGGAGAGGAATTACCTTACTTCCTTCCAAATTATTCCCAGCTATTTACACTCCCATATCCAGGTCAAACTCGATTAGAGGGGACTGATGACAACTCTGTTCGTTTCTTGGTCTTTACACCACCACGTATTTTCCCCTGTGCCAGCAGAGAGAGCAGCAGGGGATGTAAAACCCCGAGCACTGACACCTCCAGCGGGTACAAGCTCATAGAAGTGGGTGCCTGAAAACACTGCAGTCAGTGTGAGACAGCCTCAATTATCTCCTCAGATTTCTTACCCCTGAGTTTGTACCTTTCAGATTTGGCTGCTCAAAGAGCAGCAGGAATCACAGCCACATTGTATCTGCCAGGTATTTACTCTTTTCCTGCTGGGACAGGAGGGCCCAAGATATGCTTGCAGCATTTGGTGACCTGAAAGGGCTCTGTAAAATGCTGAGGCTCATTTTGCACTGGCTGCCAGCTAAATTGCCTGTATGGAAAACCAGGACTACTTGGGAAAGCATTCCTGCAGGGTCTAAAGCAAGTGAAATTCCACAGTGCTTCAGTTATCCTGCTGCTGGGTGCTGGGAAAAGGACTGGCACAGGGAGGACTGGGAGCAGCAGTGCTTGTGTCCAGTGGGCAAGTGACCAGCAGCACTAAGCTCAGCTGTTGGACTTAACACTTAAAACAGAACAGAGTTTGTGGTTTAATTGTGCCAAATGTGCAGAAATGTTCTAGGAATGCCACGTTTCAGCCCTTTGTTGATACTGCCTGTAATTTAGAGTCATGCACCACATAAACATGAACAGGACAAAGAGAAGAGATGGCATTTACAGGACAAGAACAAGTGACAGTAACTCACCTAAGTCAGTTATCTCTGCAATAGAAAAGGAGAGAGGTTGGAAAAGTTAATGCACGTTCACTACAGCAAGGCAGTCATGCAAAAGTAAAACAGAAAACTAAGAGCTTATCTACAGTGACTTAAACATGAGCCCAAGAGCTTATCTACAGTGACTTAAACATGAGCCCAAGAGCTTATCTACAGTGACTTAAACATGAGCCCAAGAGCTTATCTACAGTGACTTAAACATGAGCCCAAAACTTCAGGAATTCAGGAAGAACAGGATGTCAAGTATAAAAGTCTCTGATGTAGCCCCAAATACCCCAAACACTAAAATCACCCTCAGAAACCCACAGATGGATGTTTTAAGTTCAGCCAAAGCAAGGATACAAGTCCAAAGTAGGAAAGTACTACAGGACACTGGAAATTTCAGTCTGACGTTTCTAGGTTCTTACAAACAGAAGCAGATGGTAAAAAACCCAAATTCCCAAGTGGCAGTGAGAGCCAGGGACCCCCAAAAGTCAGTCCCATGTGCATCAGTAGGTCACACCAGTAAGAAGTGGAGCACATGGAAGCCACCAGGAGCTTCCCTTTCCTTCCACAGAAGGGCAGTGATGACAAAACCCAAGATGTTCTCCTTTTATCCTTTGCAAGGAAAGGCAGCTCCACCTCCAGGGTGTGTAAATAAGTTGTTTTCTTCAAAACTAACATCCCAAAAGCAAACTCCACAAACGATTTGTTAATTTAAAATGTTTTCCCCACATATACTGGGTGTGTGGTTGGCTGTTTTTTAAAAGAAAACTGACCATTCCAGAGACCTGGTGTGTTCATTTAGCCAGGAAAATGATCTGGGGGCTAAGGTCCACTTTTCTAAAGCATAAAGTAGCATTAAGAAAGAGTGTTTAATTCTTCATTGCATACTTCAAGAAAAAACATTTAGGCAATATTAACACCACATTTTTTTTTTCAAATGGCAGTTATCACTTCTATTAAAATCCCTGTAACTCATAAATAAAGCCATGACAGCTGCCTCTCAACACTGAGGTTAGAAAAGTCTGAGATTACTTAGTGCATTTATGTTAAACCCTGACTGGAAGTATCTGAGAATGGGTTTGTTTTTGGTTTTTTTTTCAGGGAATTAGTTTTTAAACACCACAGGCAGTAATTTCTCCAAGGATATACCACACATGGGTTCTTGCAGTAGCTCATCCACAGTAATGGTGAACGCACACACTCCACTTTCTGCAACTCTGTCTTTAAAATCAAAGCAGTTAAGGTGAGTAAGGGAACCTGTGGGCAGAGGGAACCTGTGGGTGAGCTGACTGTGAAGATGCCTGTTCACTGCTTTGTGCAGCACTGGCTGTTGTTACAGGTAAGTCACAGTGTCAGTTTAATTCAGAAATGACATGTCCTGGGGCAGGCAGGGTTATGAGCAATGAAATCTCTCGGTTTCAGTGATGATGTAGAGAAACTCAGGGAGTTCTTTATCACTCTGTAATAATGGTGTTTTACAATACCTATAGTCACAGAGTCAGCCAGACTTATCAGTGACTAGCAGATTTGACTCAAATCTGCAGTGACCTGGCTCCCTTCCTGGAGTACCAGGGGAGGGAAGAGATGTTCATAAAACCCTATGATATTTATCATACAGGACCTACAGTTTGTGACACTTCCAATACAGCACAGGCAGTTCCCAGAACTAATCCTCTTCATAACTTCAATTCTGAACTAATTTTCACTTCAAACCAACCAACCAATGTGGAAATTGGGATGCTGGACATTGGGTGGCTGTAGTTACAGAAGCACTACAAACCAAAGTGCAACAAGCAGGATGTAACCCCACAGTGGGAGACTTACTCATGCCCTTCCAGCCAGGCTTCACATCGGGGGTGATGCTGTCAAGCTCCCTCTGGAACTCCTCTCTGGCTTTAGCCACCAGCTCATGGTACTGAGCAACTATCTTGGCCTCAGATTGTGCTGCCTGAACCTGTAACAAAAATGACACCGGTTTGTTTTTCAAGGCAAGTACTGAAATTGAAGACACACATAATTTAAAAACAGGCCCTGTGTTACTGGCAGATATTGTTACTCACTTGGGGGAGCACAAAAACCCACCCTGTGCTGTCCTGCAAAGGGAGATAAATTCCACCTTTATGTTTCTTCCCCAGTCTTTTGAATTGCAAAGTGATTTACCCCCCCAAGTCATTAGCATACATTGTTCCAACTCTTCCCTAACCTCATGCTAAATTCCTCTTGGAATCAAACTGAAAGAATTATAAGTCTCTAGCAGAAAGGACTGACACCAATCAAGCTGCCTGGAGGCTCTTTCAGGACAGAGTTCAAGTTCTCACAAAGAGAGGTGTCTGATCACTGGCAATACAACCAGCTCAGAGGCTGAGTACAGCTACAAAAGGACTGATTTATACCTCCTACAGAGGATTTGGGAATGGGAGCTCTGTGCAAGCTGCCAAGGATTCCCTACACTAATGGCAATTACAAACACTGTGAGGAAATTTTACCTTTTTCACCACATTGTCCAAGTCAATGATCATATGATGGAGATTTTCTTCTGCAGCAACAATGTGAGGTTTGGCTCCTGCAAGCTGAGATTTCTTGGCCTTCTCGATGACACCTTTCATCGTCTCTAACTCCTCTCTGGAAAGAGAAGCAGCTGCTGAATGTAACATATGCAGGGCTTATCACCCCAAAGAAAATTTACTTTATGCTGTTGGTATTTACAGGAAGAACTACTGGGTAACTCTACTGCTGCTTCCCATCTATCAGCTCTAAGATGCTGTGATTAAATTTTATTTTTTTTTTCCACATCCTGAAACCTAAAGATGCCACTGTGGCTATGCCATGTAAAATGAGAATTATTTATACTGGAATTAGTATTTAAGATTTAACTGGAGGGAGGATGAAAGTTCACTGAAAGGAGTTAGGATTAGTAAAACTAAGTTAGAATCAGACAGCAGACATTTCCAGCAAAGAAACATTTTTAATATAGATGGCTTACGCTTGCAGAAGTGTTTTGGACATGGTGACTGGTGGAGATTAATGAGGATGAGAGAAAATTTATAGGGCTCTGCAAAGACAGATTATGGGTTTTTGTAATTAGGAAAGAACTGCTTTCCTCCAGCACAACTGGAAATAAAGGAAAAAGTGCTCCTTTTCCAAATCCATTCAAACCAATGGAGGTTTCCAGTGATCTCACTGGAATAAGGAACAGGCTTTAAAATAAATACATTAAGAAAATAAATAAATTAAGAAAATAAATAAAAGCAAAGATATCTAGTAGAGCAATAGAGAATGAAAGGTGGTGCATGTGGGGTTTGCATTAGCTTTGTTTTACTAAGTGGAACCTCGGTTACACCTCCCACTAATTTTAGTCAGAACAGCAACTTCAAAAATAAGTTTATAATGTAACAGCAACCATGCAACTTCAAGGATGATGTTAACACTCTCAGCCTCAGAAGTATCAAAGGGTTTCCAAATTTATTTCTAATCTCATTACAAGGGCATCTTGGAGATGCTGTCTGTCAACCTTTTTCTGCTGCAATGACCCTGCACCCTCAATGCACATCAGCGTGGTTCATACAGAGACTGGGCACGAGCAGAGCTCCCTTTCAGAATTTAAGTTTTTCTTTGACAGGTACTTAGTAAAAATCTAACCTTAAAAGCAAACCTGTGGGCAAATGGAACTGCCAAGGGATGCTGGAAGGTTTAATTTTTTGTTACAACTAAAAGAAGCTGGTGATGTTACTGACTCAATACACAGGGAGTGCAGCTGTGGAGTCATTACAGAAGGGTTTGGGTTGGAAGGGACCTTAAAAATCACCCAGTTCCAAATCCCTGCAAGGGGCAGGGACATCTTCCACTATCCCAGGTTGCTGCAAGCACCATCCAAGCTGACCTTCAACACTTCCAGGGATGGGGCTGCCACAGCTTCTCTGGACAACCTTGTCTCACCACCCTCACAGTAAAGAATTTCTTCCCAATATCCCAGCTAACCCTGCCCTCTGTCAGTTTGAAGCCATTCCCCTTGTCCTATCTCTCCATGAGCTTGCCCAAAGTCCCTCTCCAGCTCTCTTGTAGCCCCTTTTGGTGCTGGAAGGTGCTCGAAGGTCTCCCCAGAGCTTTCTCATACAATAGGTTTCATACTGGCAAAATGAACCAATATAATACTAAAAGGACTGTGGATTGTTTTTTTTTAATCTAACTTGAACTTACCAAAACTATGTGGAAGTACTAAGAAGATAAACAAGTTCTTTAAAAGAAGAGCAGGGCTGTTTCAGACTCTTTGGTACAGTGAGGACCACATGCACAGGCACCCAAGATTTACACACATCAAATTAAAATACTCATTAGCGTATAAAACTATTTTTTGGGTTGGCACAAACCCCTCAGTTCAGTACGAACACGGGTGAGTCCTCACTTTGTAGAAACTCCTCTGGTGTTTGCCAGCCCTCACATGAGCAATACTGACTTATTACTCCAAGACTTAAACCAAGCAACTCACTTGGCTTTCAGCAGGGCGTCAGCAGCTTCGTCCACCGCTCTCCTCCGGTCCTTCAGCGCGTCCTCCAGCGTGCGCCACTGGGAGGATTTCTTCTCCCCGGCCTCCTAAGAAGGAAGCACAGATTCCTCATTAGGGTCGTTACAACCACTGAGTCAGAGATACTGAAAAAATGAAAGCCTGCAGAGATTCATGTGTTGCTGAACAATTCACTCAAACTGAGCAACGTTCTCGTGATTTTCAACAGCACAGCTGGAAGCTTTACAAGTCAGGTTTCTCTTCCCATGTTTTCATAGAATCATAGAATCGATTGGGTTGGAAAAGACCTCCGAGATCATCGAGGCCAACCCTTGGTCCAAATCCAGTCCATTTACTAGATCATGGCACTCAGTGCCACGTCCAATCTGCGCTTAAAAATCTTCAGGGATGGTGAATCCACCACCTCTCTGGGCAGCCCATTCCAATGCCTGTTTTGGTTTTGTTTGATTCTTAATGTTTTTTTTCCAGAGCCACACAACCTTTGTCCACGCAGAAGAGCTCACATGAGGATCACTGTATGGTGCACAACAATTCTGAGGGGAAATCTCTACATGTATTAAAGTACTATAATACACTGAAGTTGCTTTATTTTTCAAGCAAGCTTAATAATTAATAATTAAAAGGGAACTCTTTAAGACAGTTATTTTACTAACTACTAGATTAAGTCTCGGGTGCTTGGTTAGTTGCCCACATGTCCCTAATTGATTAACAACTGAATTATATCCTCTGCTCCAGAACTGAATGAGCAGCAGTAGTTCCAGACAAACCCCAGTGTGAGCACAGCAGGACCACAAAAGGTATCACTTGTACATCCCCATCCCATTTCCAGGCAAGAAATTAACAATCAAGCAAGAAGATTTTGGCAAAGGGAATAAGTTCAATGGAATTATTGGGGTGGACAGTGTGATACCCTAAACTAGGTTAAAAAAAAGGTCTTGGGAATTAAAATACAATTAATTAAAATACAATGTGAAAACTATTAATGTACTAACTTGAACTTTTCTTCCTGCAAAAAAGAAATAAAGGAGTTCAGGAAAAAAACCAAAACCAGTCAAAACCACTGTATTATTTGACTACACCATATTTCACAAGAGGGAAGATTAAGTAAAACTGTGATAAATGGAAGGACCTTACAAGAAAAGCTTCCAAGTTTAATTGTGAGATTAAACTTTGTTGAACACAATAAAAAAGAAAAAATTGTCCCCATTTGTCCCGTTTACCTCAGAATTATCCATGGCCTCCTTCAGGATCTGGGAATGAGCATTCACTGCTTGCACAGCTGACTCCTGGGCAGTGATAGCCTGAAGGGTTACACGGGCAGTTGTGTTTAGGGCTCCTTCTAGAGTTGCTGCAAGAGCTGGAAAAAATAATAAAGTCAATTAGACAATAAAGAAAAGAACTTTATAATTAGTAGAATGACATGTTACTGCATCTCTTTACATTGTTTTCTATGACCCAGAAGAGCTGGTCAGTTTGGAACTGCACAGCAGCCTACAGAAGGTCACAAAACATGCTCCTCATTTAGAGCAGGAGTATTAAGGTGCAAGTCTGCACTAAAAGCAATACTCTACTCAGTGGGAGACCTTTCCCACGATTTTGCAGGGGTGTGCAGGTATATTCCATGTTCACTTCTTATAATGATTCTTAAGAGAAAACAAGTAAATTTTCCTATCTTCCTTGAACCATTCAATTGGTTGGTCCATTCCAACCTCAGATTTTCTATTATTCTTCAACTCTCAGTTACTTCTGAGTGGGTGGAAGAAGCTTTGAACACCACTCTGCCCCTTCAACAGGGGACAACAACAAAGGGGTGTGGAAGCAGCTTGGAACTCTAAAGCCAGTGCAGTCCCACAGTTCTTCTGTCCCACAGAACACAAACAGGGACACTGACAGTAAGGACTCACCTTTTATTTTCTCTTGCTCCTCTTTGTCTTGCTGGGCAAGACGGGCCGCAACTTCTTCTGGTGACCGTTCCTTTATAGCGTGGGAACCTTCCTGTTCTTTGCCTATTCAGAAGTAAAAAGGAGTTAAACTGTTTAAACTGCTTAGTCCAAATTATTACACAGATTACTTGCAGGGAAATAACTTTCTTATCAAAACTGATTTTTATAGTCAGTGTCGCTTCGTAGATCTGACTTCCGAAACTGCCTCGAGAATCTTTAATTACAAAGGTCAGCCTCACATCTGAAAACCAAAGATGGACACCTCACATGCACCTGGAGATTTTATGTTGCCTAGTCACAAAATTACACAAGATTCAGAAGTAAAAGGCAAAGCAAGAAGTGAGAAACACTTATGGAGCCAAGTTTAAATTTTAAGTCAATCTCCATTCTTTTTTTTTTTTTCAGTTCCCCTTTGGCATGCTTAGAGAGCCCAACCAAAATAACAAAGGATTAATGAGAGGGTTGTGGTGACTCACAATGGTGAATCACAACTATCCTCTATTCCCTTGCCTACAGCTCCTTAAAATGCCTCTAAGAGCGAGCACTGGCTTAACTAAAGCTCTCAAGACCAACAGCAAGATGCATCTAAACTGAGGAGGGAGCCCACGTTGCAAAACCCACCAGGTCACCTCTGAGCAACACTGATGCTACTCTGCAGCATGTACTTACTTACCCTTGGCCTACTTTTTATGAAATGTGTTCATACAGGAAGAAATCAGTATCATATAATCTCATCTGAAAGAGACTATCATCTGGAAGCCAGTGTCTCTTGCTGAGTTTAACAATAAATGCTGTTTCTTCACCTGGCCCTGGGCAGAGACACTTTTCTGAACAGCAATCAGAGAGCCCCCAAGAGCAGAGGCAAACTGGACTGGACAAGTTCAGTTCAGCATAAAGGCAGGATTCCCTCTGATGCTCACACCTACATCTGCCCCAGGCATCAATCTCAGATTCTTACTACATTAAAAATCTGTGATGAAGGAAATTTTCTTCTGCAAAAGCCACAGAGACTCACACCTTTAAACACTGACAAATACCAACACAGAAGCAAGAATTTGTGCACTTGAAATTTGGATTTGGGTTTCCTTCATTGCATTCATGTGATCTTTTTCACCTTCTTCAGTCTGTATCCCCGGAGCTGGCACCGACATGGCCACACCTGTTGCAGAGATGATCTGTGCTGCAGCCTTGCCTGCTGTCAAATACAGTTACAGAACAAACCAGTTAGTACAGGAGGGGCTCACGGGTCCATCTGTCACACAGGGAGAGGTCCAGGGCCTGCCATGCTGGTGAAGAGGGCTTTACACCAAAGCTGCCAGGGGACATGGTGGGATGGCTCCCATGACCAGAGTGATGGAATGGAAGGATGAGGCTCTTTAGGAAGGACAGGCAGGGAAGATGAGGAGGGGGATCACCCTCTATGTCAGTGACCAGATGGGAGTTCGTGGAGCTCTGCCTGGGGATGGATGAGGAGCTGGCTGAGAGTTTAAGGGTCAGGATTACAGAGGACACTACAGTGGGGGTCTGCCACAGGCCACCCAAGCAGGAAGGCCATGTGGAAGGGGCTCTCCAGAGATAAACAGAAGCAGCCCCATGTTCACAAGCTCTGGTCCTCATGAGGAATTTCAACCACTGATATCTACTGGAGGGGCAGCACGGTAGGGTATAAACAATCCAGGTTCCTGGAATGCATTTGTGACAGCTTCCTTCTCCAAGTAATAGGGGAGCCAATGAGGAGAGGTGCTATGCTGGACCTTGTTCTCACCAGCTGGGAGGGGCTGGTGGGGAATGTGAAGCTCAAGAGCAGCCTTGGCTGCAGGGACCATGAAATGGTGGAGTTCCAGATCCTCAGGACAGTGAGGAGGGTGCACAGCAAGCTCAGTGCCCTGGACTTCAGGAGAGCAGACCTTGGGTTCTTCAGGGATCTGCTTGGTAGAGTACCACAGGATAAAGCCCTGGATAGAAGAGGAGGCCAAGGAAGCTGGTTGATATTCAAGGATCACCTCCTCCAAACTCAGGGAAGATCTGGGCCCTCTCCAGAAGGAAACAGGAGATTTCATTATCTGGGATATGGAGAAGGCTGAGTACTCAATAACTTTTTTGCCTCAGTGTTCACTGTCAAGTGCTCCAGTCACACCACCTGAGACCATTTAAGGAACCTGAAGGTGCACAGATGCAGAAATCCATGGCTCCTGATAAGATTCCTCTGTGGGTCCTGAGGGAAGTGGCTAAGCCACTACCTATCATATTTGAGAAGTCATGGCAGCCTCGTGAAGTTGCCACTGACTGGAAAAGGGGAAATATAACTCCAATTTTTAAAACCATAAGTAAGCAAGATCATAGGGCAGATTCTCTTGGAAACCATGCTATGGTAGATGGAAAATAAGGAAGTGACTGATGACAGACTGATGGCTTCACCAGGGGCAAACTGTGCCTGACAAATCTGGTGACCTTCTAAGACAGGGTTACAGTGTTGGTGGATGAGGAAGAGCAACTGCCACCATCTACCTGGACTGGTGCAAAGCTTATGACACTGGCCTGAACAACATCCTTGTCTCCAAACTGGAGAGACATGGACTTGATGGATGGACCACTTGGTGGATAAGGAATTGCCTGGATGGCTGCTCTCAGAGTTGTGGTCAATGGCTCAATGTCCAAGTGGACACCAGTGAAGGGTGGTGTCCCTCAGGGGTCAGTGTTGGGACTGGTGCTGTTTGGCATCTCTGTCAGTGACACACACAGTGGGATTGATGCACCCTCAGCAAGTCTGGGGATGACACTGAGCTGTGTGATGTGGTCAATACGCTGGAGAAAAGGAATGGCATCCAGAGGGACCTGGACAGGCTTGAGGGGTGGGTGCATGTGAACCTCATGGAAGTTCCACAAGGCCAAGTGCAAGGTCCTGCACCTGGGTTGGGGCAACCTCGAGTACAAATCCAGGCTGGGTGGAGAACAGATTGAGAGCAGCCCTGGGGAGAAGGACTTGGGGGTGCTGGTGGACAAGAAGCTCAACACGACCCAGCAATGTGTACTTGCAGCCCAGACACCCCCCATGTGCTTGGCTGCATCCCCAGTAGGGTGGGCAGCAAGCCCAGGGAGGGGATTCTGCCCTGGAAGTGTTCAAGGCAAGGCTGGATGGAGCTTTGAGCAACCTGGTCTAGTGGAAGGTGTCCCTGCCCATGGAACTGGATGATCTTTAAGGTTCCCTTCCAACCCTCACCATTCCGTGATTCTATGGTATTTTCTATAACGTAGAATCAGGGTTGTAAGACTTAATTGTTTTCCTCTGTAGAAACACATTAATTGGACACTGATGTTGTTATTTCCAGAAAAAGAGGATTTCCTGGACAAACAGCAACAAGATATTAGTTACACAAACACACAGCCATGAGAGGTAAACGTAAAAAGACATGGCAACTGCTCCTCTCTAAGCCACTTCCACCTGACCTGGCTCTACAGCAGCTCAGCAATTATCCAAAATTAAGTTTCTTGTGCTTGAAAGAAGAGAGGGCAAACAGCCTCAGAGTCCAGCTGCCAAAGTTCTCCTCCTGCTGAGTCTCATATCTAAACTATGCAGGTTAGTCAGTGTTTATCTTAGATTTCAAATATTCTATATAGTAAACACATTTCCTAAAAAAAATAGGGAAAGAAAAAAAGAGCTAAAGCTATTTTAAGCGAATTTTATGGCTCAAAGAGAAAATAACATTAATTCTAAGAAATAATAACGTTTATCTTCAACCATTCAAAGGACTATTTAAATCTACTCTAGCATGTATGATACAGGAGATCATTAGGTCATTTGCTTCTTTGTACATGACATTCTGTAAATTTACCTTCCTTTTCCTCTGAAGGAGCAGCAGCTTCTGGTTTGCTTACTGGGGATTTGGGAGCAGGCTGTTTAGACTCTTTCATTACTTCTGCTACAGATGAGATCTTCAGTGGACCTTGCTGTATCTTGAAAAATAAAAAATAAGAAATATCATCAATTTTCCAAACTAATAAGAGTTTTCTAATCTTGCAACACCACTAACTACACTAAACCTCTAGTAAAATAGTTAAATTGCAGCCCATCACCTGGCTCTGTCTCTCCCCAGTTTATTTCTGGGTGTAAGCAGAGCAGCTATTCAGTTGGGATTTTACTACATCATTTTACTGTAAATAAAAATAACAGTTTCACAACTCACAGACCACAATCAGGAGATGATTTGGGGAAATGCACAAGCACCACTTACGCAGCACAAAGTAGTGCCTCAGTTCACAATTCTTAAACCTTCTTAATTTCAGAAATCTGAAAGATTCTTATGTTTTTTAAATTCTTAGCACACACCAAAATTAACCAGAATTTGAAACCTAAGAGCTGACACCTTCTCTAAAAACCAGAAAAATGAACGGGTGGGGGTGAATGGGAAACACTCACTGGTTTCTTTGGCATTGGTGTGCTGGAAGATGCAGGGCCAAGAGCCATCTCGAAGAGTTTGTCGGAGTAGGGAATGGCCTTCTCCACGCTCTCCCGGAATTGTCTGTCATAGCTGGCATACAGGACGGTTCCACCTATTCCTCCAGCCACAAACAGGACACCTGCACCAATGACTTTGCCTGCAGACACACTGAGGAGGGAAGAGGAGTCAAAGCCATGTTCCCTGTATTACATGGCAAACATCAAACAGCCTGTGAGTCGCCACCAGTCCCACCCTCCAAGCCCTGGAACGTACCCGGACTCTCCCGAGTGGGTGGCATATCCGCGGCACAGCCGTGACGGACGGAGGGACACTCTCACACACTGCTTATTCTGCAAGGGGGGGAGGAGGCAAGAGTTAGCAGTGAGCACATTCAAACATCTCTCCACCTCAACAGCAGCGTTGGACTGATTTGCCCCATCACCACACGTGTCTGAGGGAAAGCACAACCGGCGCCAGAACAGTGACATTGGACTCTCTTCCCTAAACAGAGAGGAGAGCTTCCTCATGGGCAGCTTCCAGGGAAAGGGCTTTGTAAGAAGTAATTAGGCATTTTGGGAAATGATATGGGAAAAAAAAAACCCTATCCAAGCTTATTTCTGCATTTATTTTGCTTATTTATGCTCCCTGCCCCCAGTTAGTTCAGGTTCTCTTTGACAACCTCCTGCACTAGAACAGCTCAGTGTGAGCAGTGCAGGAGACAACAGCAGCTGTTTAGATACTTAAAAATATTAAAAACTATATTTGACACTTATTTAAACTATTTTTAATTCTGAAGACACACAAGCAATTCTCCCTGAGCTTCCACACCAAGACTTCTCCTTTAAAAGAATTAACAACATGCACACTTTCCAGACAGGCATCAGATTATAACAGAAATTAAATTAGTATATGAAGAGTGATATTTCATTAAATTCTACTTTACAAAAACCACATTATCCAAGATTTTTATCTTTGTATTTTAAGTGGAAATTAGGATTTACCAGAAGGACTGGTTAAGCTACTCTAAGCCTTCAGAAGGAAACAAGCTGTCCCCCTCAGAGGTTTTTTTCCCCACATGGGAATTACTAACAGAGAAATACGGGATTCATGAGAAATCAAAGTACAAGGCACAGAAAGAATTTTTCCCACAGTTGAGATATTTCGCCCAACTAGGAATTTTCTCTTTAAAAAAGAAAAAAAATGGGAGATCCTTCACCACAACATAACCCCAGAAGCCAAGTTTCTCTATTTGCTTTTGCACATGGCAACAACAGGCACAACTTTGTGGTTTAGGTCCCATCCTTGTCCAAAAGTGTAGACAGGAAAGGGCAGGAACACTGAATTCTTATTCTTTCCAGAAAGGCAGCCAAAACATTTTTAATTAGTAGCAGGAGCACGTGTACAGCAAGAGGAAATGTGCTCCTCTTACCCCTGAGACCTTCAGGAGCCTCCTCTGTACTCCATGGTTGGTTTTCTGGTTTGTGATGGATAAAACAGGTGACAAAATAATAAATAACTTCTGTAATGTTTTTGATTATCTGACTTGATTGCCCCAGAAGCATTTGCTGAGGCGTCACTGGTACTTTCAAGGGGAATTTCACCAAGAAAAGCCCTGTAAATAATTTTGTTATCAACTGCTGAACATGCTGCTGACTCTCAGTACATCCCTATTTCACCATGAGTATTTCAGCATCATGCATAAAGCTCAACCCAGTGAAATGAGAAGGGAAAAATAAAGTGATTTTCTATTGATCAGTTCAGACTGAATTTCCAGTCCCTTCCAACACTTTGGGATTACCCTATTTTGCCTAGTGCTCACCTGGATAAAAGCCATCACTCCCAAGCTCCCGGTCAGGCTTTCTGGAGGTTATCCCACCCTGCACCACTGTCACTCTCACCTCCCTGCTCAGGCTGGACCTGCCTTCTTGGTGATCCTGGAGGCTCCCACAACCACAACCCTGGTGCCAGGGCCAGCTCAGCCACGTCCATGTTGGCTAAACCCCTACTCACACCGAGTGATGGCAAACAACACTTGGTTCTACACCCTCAGTAAACACATCTGTTCCTGCTCCTGGGACCGGGCTGTGCTCAGGGAGCCAGGAGAACATTTGCTTCTCGTAGCTCAACATTTACGCTTTGTACACCAGGAGGGTTTTTTCAGTGGGATTATTGATTTTAGTCCAGATGCTCTTTGGACCAGATGACCTTTTGAGGTCCCTTCCAAGCCAAGCTGTTCTAGGATTAGACAAATCCTCATTTTTATTTGTTTTTTTGTCAAGATGAGAGGAACTAAAACACAGGCCCTCAATGTATGGCATTGGACTCTCACACGTGTAGCAATGGCAGTGACAACTAAACCCAAACCAAGCCCCCACCAACTTTATTTCAAGATTTTGCAACAAATTCCCACAGCTGGCCAGTGCAACAACAACCAAAAGTCTGTAGGTATCGGTTTTATGAAGAGAAACACAAGTTTGATTGTCCTCCCTCACATCCAAATACATCCAAGTACACTACTGCCTCAAAAAATCCCCGATTTTTTAAAAATTTTTTTTTTTTAAAGAAGCCTTGCTCCCTTTTGGCCATCATAATAATATTGGTTTTATTTGCTGTATCACCATAATTCGGAAACTTATAGGTAGTTTCTAATCTCCCCTTTGCATAATTCCTAGGAGTTTGTAATTTTTTAGAACTCTGTTATTTATTTAGTAATAATGCCTCAAAGGATTTGGAAGAAATACACCACACATGCTTTGCTATGCTGTGTAAAAGGCAGAAATAAACCATTTCCTGTCATGTAGAGGATGGAGAAAACCCTTTGGATGAGGCAGCACGGAGACAGCACAGATCCCCACATCAAGGGCACTGCAGGGGCAGCTGTTTCTATTCCTTCCTCCTCCAGCAGTTCTACATTGTATTTGTTTCACCCAACTTCTGAAATGCTTATTATTTTACACTCATTATCTACTATTTAATCACCAAACCAGAAACTTCAGAGGAAGTTTGGTTTTGTTATGACAGAAGTGAGGTGTAACAAGGACATCTGACCACAGAACTCTGATTTCCCATCATTCAAGACTTCTGCTGTATATCACACACTTTTACTAAAAGCCCTGTTTCCTTTCAAAGAGAACTACAAAAATACTTCAAATAAGAGAAGACTCCCTCTGCAGCACTGCACACGTGGCATCAAACATTTAGGAAATCAAGGTATGAAGAACAACTTTCCTCAAAGCCACAACTTTAATTTACTTGTTAACAAGCTTAGTGATCCTTGACACACAGAGCTCACAGTAAGAGAGAAGTTTTCCTGCTTTCCACCATGAGTTCTCTACTGGGATTTTTCACACTTACCCTCATGCTGCTCTGGCCCTGGGGAGCAGCAGCTGCTCTGCTATTCCCATCCAGCCACACTCTGCTGCTCAGCTGTCTCAGGCTGCTCAAGCCACCAAGCATTATTCAGGGATCTGTTACCTCAGAGTCCTGACCAGGTCCAGCTCTCCTCAGACAACTAGGTTTTTTAACCTGTAAAAAAGTATCTGAACATCCCAAAAGACAGGCAGACCTGCCTCACTGTCAGCTTCTACATAACAGAGATGCCAACAGCCAGAGGGTCTTAATTCCACGGCAGGAGTTTTCACTTCTGTGAAAAATCTACATATTACCATCTCAGATCAGGCAAGCCCTTCTTGATTAGAGTCCCCAGCTCTGCACCTCTTGCAACACAAGCACTATAATTAAACACTGGTTTCTCATTTGCAGTTTTTCTCTCTTTTTGCTACCCAAAAAGAAACAAGTTTTAGTTGCAGAAAGTCTGCACGACCTGAAACAGTCTCCATGTGCATGTGCTACAGTCTGGAAAAAAACTTCCCTTCAACATGAATAAAAAGAAGCAAAAATGTATAAAAATTATGTCACTGCATGTCCACTTTCGCTGTCCAAACTAGACCTCCATTGTACTCGATCTCATCAGGAAATATGAGTAGGGATAAAGGAAAAGTTGGGGGTTTTTAAGTAAGGAAACAATCAATAAAGGTATAGATAACAAAGTTCATGGAGTGCTGTGGCATCTCTGTGTTTGCACAGTTCTCTGGAAGAAGTTCTTCCCTGTGAGGGTGGTGAGGCCCTGGCACAGGTTGCCCAGAGAAGCTGTGGCTGCCCCATCCCTGGAAGTGTCCAAGGCCAGGTTGGATGGGGCTTGGAGCAACCTGGGCTAGTGGAAGGTGTCCCTGCCCATGACAAGGGGGTGGAACAAGATGATCTTTAAGGTCCCTTCCAAGCCAAACCATTCTGTGATTCTTCCACCACTCACTCATAGCCTGATGACCCACTTCCAGCCACAAAGCACCACCCTGGCTGTTCTGGATCCTGTTAAAGGCTGAGCACATGCAAATAGCCCCAAGTGATAAACATCTGCCAAAGCCTGGTTTCTGTCTTCTCAACTCCCAGCTAAAACTTTCCACAGCCTGGCAAATCCGGAGCCTTATTCCAGTGGGCATCAGGTGACCTGGCCCGAGGACTCTCCAGCCTTATGGAGCAGCAGAGGAAAGGCAGCTGCAGTGCTGGAGGGGAGCATGCACAGCTTCTCCTTTGCTGAACGGCATGAATAGAGGCTAAAGAATATGAGATGGAGAGCAGGGTATAAAAATGATCTGATCAGCTCACTTTTTATTAGTCATGAAGACACCTGAAACAAAAGTTGTGGCCTTGGTAGAGGAGTCACCCTCGCCACAGACACCCGTGGCTTCCTAAAGTTGGCCGACTGCTTTAAAAAGGCCTCTGCAGCACATCACCATCCTTATCTCTGCTGATAAGGAGAGGCAAAGGTCCGGGACACAACGCACGAGTCCCACGGGCACTTTCCCCCCGGCGTGCTGTGCCCTCCCGGTGTCCCACCGTGAGCTCAGAAGGATGCCCTCACACCCGAGCGCTCAAATTACTCATTCCCCGCCCCGGGCACCGGGACTCCCGAGCCGGCCCCGACCCTGCGGTGCCGCCGTGTGCGGGCGGGAGGCCGCGCCAGGGAACGCAAGGTCACGTCCTTCCCCGCGGAGGAGCGCGCCCGCCACCCCGCCCCGCGGAGCCAGCGCTCCGTGCGCGGCCCCGCTGAGCCTCCGCCGCCCCCGAGGCCCTGCCCGCGGGCCCCGGCGCTACCCTAGTCCGGCCCGGCGGAGCGGGGCGGCGGGCCCGGCGCGGCCATGGCGGCGGGACTACAGCCCCCGGCATGCACCGCGGCGCGCCCCGCAGCCCCCGTCGCAGACTACGAGTCCCGGCGCGCACCGCGGCGGGGCAGCGCTGTACGGAACAGCCCGGCGCCACAAGGCACGCCGGGACTCGCAGTCCGCCCCACCCACCAATCCCCGCCCCCCACGCCCATTGGCGGTCGCGCCCGCCAGTCAAAAGCCGCGCAGCCTATCGCGGCACGCGCGTGCCGAGTCATTCAGCGCGCGGCGCGCCGCGGTCACAGGACCCCCCCCACACTCCCACCCCGCCCCAACCCCGCTCCGCAGGCCCGGCGCGGCCTCAGCGGTGACAGCGGGGGGCGGCTCGCGGGGCTCCCGCCGCCGACGCTCACCTGCTTGGCCACGGCGAGCCCCGCCCGGCGGCAGGCCCGCAGCATGGCTCGGAGCGGCGGCCGGCGCGGCCCACGGGGAAGGCGCCGTGCGCGGGTCCTGCCGGCGCCGCCTCCGCCCCCCCTCCCTGCCCCGCCCCTCAGAGCGCACCGCGCCTGCGCGAGCGGTCCCGCGTGACGAGCCGCGCGCCGCCAATCGGAGCGCGGGGAAGGGGTCGCGAGATGCCGTCGCGCGAGGTGGGGTGGGGCGGGGCGGGGCGCGCGCCGGATTCGGGCGCCCCCGCGACCGTCCCCGTGAGGGACAGAGTGAAATAAAAATAAAAAATAAAAATCGCAGAACCACAGGATGAGTCAGGTTGGAAAGGGACCACAGTGGGTCACCTGGTCCCACCTCCCTGCTCGCGCAGGGTCATCGCAGAACACGTTGCACGGGATTGTGTCCAGACGGCTTTATTTTCTGCGTTGTAACAGAAAAAAAGAAACTTTCCAAAAAAAAGAAAGAAAGAAAGAAAATAAAAAGCCAAATCTGAACGTAACACAGATGCACCGCAGTAAATTTTACAGCATTTATTCACAGTTTACTGGTGTAATCTTTCACAGGTCGCACCTGTCCCTCAGAGCCCTCAGGAGCCATTTCCATCACATCCTCCAGCGGGCCCAGCCAGATTTCTGAACGGAAAAAAAAACAAAACAAAACCAAACAGAATACATCAGTGACGTTCAGAAATAATACGCTAAATCCACTTTTTAGTGGACGAGACATTTTAGCAGAGACTTTTACGAGAGTTTTTACAGGCTTAAAAACAGGGGAGGGGAGAGGGGGCCAGGCCAGAACAACGTCAACCTCCGCCACTGCTCGCGATTAATTTAAGAGTGTGGTGGGGACACTTTAGACCCCCGCGGCTGTGCGGGGCCCTGGGGGGCTGGAGGAGCCCGGCGCGGTCCCTCAGCACCCCCGGCACTGCCTGTGGGCGGTCCCGGCGCGGCCCCGCCCGGCGCAGCGCGGCCATGGCGGCGGCGGCGGCTCGGAGCGCGGTGTCGGGTCGGTGCAGGGCGGTGTCGGGTTCGGGGTGTGTGTGTCTTGTCACAGTTCGTGCTGAGGGTCTCTCCGTGTCCCCCCAGGGATCCTGCGGCGCTGGGCGCCCCGGGCGCTCCCGCTCTCCGCCCTCCCCGCCCGGTGTGTCGGGCACGGACCGGCCCCGGCCCCGCTCCGGGCCCCGCTCTGGGCACCGCGGCCGCTCGGAGGGAACCGGCCCCAGACAGCGGCACCCTCGGTGCTCAGCAGGTACCGGCTGCGCGGGTTGTCCCTCCTGCAAAATATCCACTTAAAATGAGTTCTGTGTGTGTATCTGGGGCAGCTTATATATGTGTATATATATACACATACATATATACATATGTATATATATGTGTGTGTGTGTGTATATGTATGTGTATATACACACTTCTACATATTTATATATACTTTTATATTTTTATATATGCTTTTATATTTTTATATGTATGTGTATATATGTATGCATATGTATATGTGTGTATACCATCCAACCAACCAACCAATATATGTGTACATATGTATGTATATATATACATTTCACATATTTATATATACTTTTATACATTTATGTATGCTTTTGTGTATTTTTATTGTCTTTATGCATTTCAACATCTATTTTTAAATAGAAAATATTTTTATTTCTATATTTTAATATATATATAAAATATTTTACTTACCTATTTTAATATATATAAGTTACATATTTATGAATTTAAAATGTTTTACCTATTTGCATATGAACTATTTTAAATGTATCTATGACCTGTTATTTTAAAAGGATAGGTAAAAATATGTTTAAATATATATATTTGTATATATATTATATATACTTATGTACAATATATTTTATATAAAAATATAATGCGATATATTAATGTGTATTATATATAATAGACGTTGTATTCTTTTAATGTATTAATATTTCCTCTTGTATATTTTATTTTAGTATTAATATATTCTATGTTATATATAATTATATAATAAATAATAGTGTGTAATATATATATTACATATATATTATATTGAAACACCTCTCTATATATAAATATAATGAAATCATAGAAGATTTAGGTTCGAAAAGACCTTTAAGATCATGAAGTCCAGCCATTAACCCAGCACTGCCACTAACCCATGTCCCCAGGTGCCACGTCTTTTAAATGTCTCCAGGGATGGAGACTCCACCACTGCCCTGGGCAGCCTCTTCCAATGCTCAACAACCCTTTACATGAAGAAATTTTCCCTGATATCCAACCTGAACCTCTCCTGGCACAAATTGGGGCTATTTTCTCTTGTCTTACTTCTTGTTACTTGGGAGAAGGGACTGACCCCAACCTACATATACATACTTCTGTCTGAGCCACTCGGGCACCTTTGCACTCAGCAGCAGGTCTGGGTTAGCCCCAAGCTTCCCCCTCCTGTACCATTAATGCTTGAAGCAGGAGGTAAAATGGGACATACTCTGCACCCCAATTTACAATTAGTCGTCTCGTAATCGCTGCTGTTTCTTCTGCTGCTGCTGAGGGGCTGGACTGGATGATCTCCAGAGGCCCCTTCCAACCCGAACCGTTCTGTGATTAATGTTCTGAAAGTCATTTCTGAATCCCAGTTAACAGAAAAGGTGTTCTGTGTGGAACAATAACTTTGAGTTGAATTTCAGCAAGACTCCAGCCCTGCAGTTGCTGTTCCTCAGTCATCAGGTGCTGTGCTGTAATGTCAGATGAGTCCTTGTTAACCTTCACACAAGCTACAGCCCCTTCTGATCTCTCTTTATGTGAAAAGCGCAGTGATTACTTTTAGAAAAAGATGTTTCATTCCTGTTTTATTTTTCCCCTGTTCTGGGGTTGTTTTTTCTTTAGTGTCACTCCTCTACTTCCAAGTATACTCCAGCAGCCAGCGAGGACTCTCACCTACTACGGGCTACGGAAGGGGAAGAGGAAAAGCGTGAAAGCCGTTGTCAAAAGGTTCCTCCGGCTGCACAACGGCCTCTGGGTTAGGAGAAAGGTGAGACTTTTTTGGGTAGTATGAGCCTGCTCTTTACAGTCAGTGTAAAGTCTGATTGTTTTCCTTCCCTTGGAGGGCAGTGGCTGGTGTGGAAGTTAAAAAAAGCTCTGTAGAGAGACTCCCATTTGCCCGAAAGTGAGGGATTTATCCTGCTGTGCTGAGCAGTGTGGCTCTGTGTGTGTGTCTTCGCAGTGACCTACTTAAAAAGTTGGTTTTTTCTCTACATGTGGGTTTTCTTCTGACAGGCTGGTTACAAGAAGAAACTGTGGAAGAAGTCGGCTTCCCAGAAGAAGCGTCTGAGGGAGTTCGTGCTGTGCAACAGAACACAGTGTAAACTCCTGGATAAAATGACCACTTCCTTCTGGAAAAGGAGGAACTGGTACGTTGATGATCCCTACCAGAAGTATCATGATCGCACGAATCTTCAGGTGTAGGAACCTCAGGTTGGTTTTTGCACCTCTCTAGGAAGGAGGGGGTGGTCGTGTGCCACGGTCAGAATGTTGGAACATAAATGTCCAATGCCTGTAACTTTTCTAAATAAACATGTGCATATCATCTGAGCGGAATTATGGGAATCAATGCCCAAAATAAAGGAATATCCAATATTCTCTTCAGCTGTGGTTTGTGTTTTACTTAGCAAAGGTCAGGCTGGTCACCTGCGTGTTCTGATTTTTGGTGGTTTCCTGTGATTGTGTGTAACATTAAAAGTGAGTAAGTCAACATATTTAAATTTTTTTTAAGAAATATTTTTAAACAATCCCAGGATCTTTTTTGCTGTGTCCATACCGGATGGTGTCTCACTAAATGGAGTCTCCTGGGGGAAGAGGCGAAAGGAGAGCAGGGTCCATCTCAGCACTGTTGCCTGTCATGATACTAGATAAAACTTGCCATGTGTCCATGCTACTAGAAGAGCGTAGAAAGAAAAGACCAAACGCCAGAGTTCCATGGCTACATGCAGTTTTTGTAACTGATTTTAAAATGCACTGGCCACCAAATTTCATTACAGGACTCACATTTTGTGTCCTGTGTAGGCTTTTGAGTAGTAGAATATATTCTTTGGGTCCTGCACGACATCCTCAAGCAGGCAAATATGAGTATTTTCTTGTTTATTCTTTCTTTAAGCCTAACTACACCTCAGACTTCGTATTCCTGGTCACACATAAATGGAACAAACCCAAGGGTTTATTAGAGGGTCCTTTTGGAGTGTGCAGAGAAACTAGACTGGTTTTGCTACAGGATGCATCAGAGATTTACTTGCAGAAAGTGTATGAAAAGCATTTGCTTCAAAACACTGACTGATAATTAAACCATTATTGAGCAGACAGTCCCTGGTTATCAGCCCCAGAGCTGCCTGTGTAGCAAGAGGTGGTTTGCTGTACAAGGCTGTAGCATTTCAATGAATTCACTAATTACTCAGAGTGTTCAGTAGCTGTATTTTGTTCTTTTTCCAGTTCATAATACAGAAAGTTCTGGAGGACATGCAGCACTTAGTGAATACATCTATATACAGTCAGCCAGAATTGAGATAAAAATAATACAGCGATCAGAGGAATTATTCTGGCCTGCCAGATACATTGAACAGACTAAAGATGTTTTGTTTTTGTTTTTTTTTTTAATAAAGAAAAGATTAAGACTTTATTCAAGATGTATATCAAGCAGTATAACAAAACCAGCAAAACATCAACCTTTGGAAATACTTTTGTCCTTGTGAGGCATCAAGTGTGTACCACTGCATCACAGACCTTTTCTACCCATCACAGGAAAGAAAATCACACCAAGTGCACAATTAATGAGCCTTAAATAGTTTGTCTAAATGCAAATCCCAACGTAGTGTTCTCTGCTAGTTCAAATACGGTGCTGGATGCAAAAAGGGGACCCAAAACTAACAGCAAAAAGGAGACTGTGGGTAACGAGCATTCGGTCACGAGGGTTCATCACGACATGGGGACGCGTCAGAGAGCAGCCAGAGGGTGCAGGTTGTTTACAGGAGGAGCATCATCTCTCTCCAAGCAGCTTTTTC
This sequence comes from Corapipo altera, assembly GCF_003945725.1. Lineage (NCBI taxonomy): Eukaryota > Metazoa > Chordata > Aves > Passeriformes > Pipridae > Corapipo > Corapipo altera. The sequence goes on along the minus strand of NW_020885002.1, from coordinate 1,046,501 downwards.
CCCTCCTGGCAGGAGTAAATTACCTGATTCCTTCTGTGCTGGGTTTGCACTTCTATAATTTAGGTTAGTGTGGGATTCATTCCAGGGTGACAGGAACACACGAGAAGTGTGCCTTGTGTTAGATGTGATCCCGATTCAGCAGCTGGCGACCGCTGGAGCTGCGCTGACACTGGCCCCCGTGGCAGGAGAGGAGGTACTGAGGGCTGCACTGGGCTGCTCCGAGCTTATTCTCTTCATAACTGAGTGGATTTATGGTAAATTGGTGAGGTAATTCACAGGCCTGTTTACCACAGACCATCTTCAGCTGCACTTTCCTTCCCCTCAGCCTCGATTTTACGTGCTCAAAATAATGCACATTTCACTGGAGCCTTGAGCTGGGCAAAGGCTGTTTCCATGGGCTGGCCTCTTCCCTTCAGGGTTCCACTCTCTCGGCCCTCCCTGAGACATCAGGAGGTGCCTCCCTGCCCTACAGGACTGATGGTAGGGGCCAGCTGCCTGAAAGGTCCCAGAACTGGGCTGGTTTTACCTAACCCAGATCTGTTGCTCTTTTAAACCATCTGATGAAAGATTGCTTGATTTTAGGAGGAGAGATCTGGAAGTTGTCAGCTGGCCTGCACCCTCAGAGCTGGAGCTGGGAGGGAGCTAAGAACTGCTGCCCCCTTCCCATCCATCCATCCAGGCATCCATCCATCCCTGCGTCCTCTCCTTGCCGGGTCCTGCACACCCCGGTGTGCCAGGAGGGGTCAGCAGCAGCGCAGGAAGGCGACTCGCCGGAATCGGGCTTGTTCCTTGGCAGAGGATCCAGAGAAAAACTGGAACAAAAGACTTCACCGGTGTCGTTTATTCTCGTAGCCAATGGGTGAAATGACAGAGTTGGGGAAAGACCTGTAAACAACCTGTGTGAGGAAGGTGAGGAATCAAAAGCGAGTGGCCGTTCTCGTCTGTACAGAACACTAGAGCACGAGTGCACGTGGTCAGGCATTGACATGTCTGTCTGTCTGTCTATACACAAATATACAGCTCCGCTGATAAACTGATACATTTTTGCCAGAGATATGAAAAGGTTTATTTTTCTCATTTATACAGTGAATGTTTTGAGAGGTATAAGGCAACTCCCTTGTCAACATTTCACCTCAGCACTTAAGAAATGCTAAACAGTCATGTTTACAGTAAAACAGCAGATTAGACGCACATTTAATAGTTTTAGTGAGAATCAATGTTAATACGGTGTGTCTGAGATGCTGTCAGATGTTTTGCAGCTCTATGTTGTTGGGGTTATTTGGCATAATTGAGTGCAAACTTGTCAGCTTCTTTTTTTATCTTACAGCAGCCCATTGCATAGCAGGGAAACATGGCTTGCTTGCAACAGGATTTTATTTTCTGCTAACAGTGCAGGCAGTTTTTCTATTTATTTTTAATGTTTGCCAAAAGAAATCAAATAAACTCTAAAGCCGCTTAAAAACAAAATACACAAGCTTAGCTCCTCAAAGCTTTTGCCGAGTATCTTCCAAGGACTGACTCTTCTATAACTGCTATTTAGACAGCTTTGTTGGTTTACTTTTTGAAGAATTTTTCCTTCTTGCACATTGCAAAATATGACTGAATCAGCACATGTAAAGGAAATAAAATTCTCAGGTAATGAGGCCAAATACTGTGGCAGACACAGGAAATACCTGCTTGCTTTTTCCATTTCCCAGCCAGGTCACACATTTGTGTGTGCACGTAATTAATTTCTTCCTTTCTTCCCCACATGTGTAGGAAGCTGTGGGGGAGACCTCAGGGACCCATTGGACAGGAAAGGTTTCAAAGGCCACTTCAGAGTTCTCTCTGAGCCTGACACACTCCATCCTGGGCTGCAACACCTGACCTACATGAGCAGTGTTCACCACAGAGCCCGTGTGCTGATCCACTGGTGATGGCACATCCTAACATAATGCTAAATGTTTTTCTAGTCTATGTGACAGGTTCAAGAGCAAACACAAAGGGCCACGTAATTAAATTATGTGTGAATCTCACATGCTTAAACACTCACAAGAGACACCAACTTGAAGCACAAATACACAAACCCTACCACGTCTTCCTCTTCCTTTTATATGTCTCATTTATATATGGATACAAATACACCACTCCATCTGGTTCTTGTGGTTCTAACCAAACTCCATGCTACAGGAGAAACTCCAGGCTTTAAAAACCAGCTCAGACCCAGCGCCCTCCTCTGCTCGTGCAAGCAGAACAGCAGCCCCTCACCATGAGAGCAGAGTGCTGGGAATGGCACTGTTGCAGCAGCGGAGAAAGGTTTGTTTTCCCCTGGAAATGCATCACTAAAGCAATTCTAACTTCTGTGGCTGCAGCTGGCACATGCCTGGCTTGCTCACACTTTAAAACTGGCAGTAGAACATTGGCCACAAGCAGTGGGATCTAGTTCTTCTACCCGCCATTGTTTTCCACAAAATACTCTCCTGGCTCAGGCTGATCAAAATTAAGACTCCTCCTTCATTACATCGTTGAAACTATTTATTTTCTCTTGCATGTCTCTTCCTCATCCTCTGTAGGTGGTTCTGTCTCTATGGGTTTAGCACAATGATTTTTCTCAGAACACGTGATTTACTTGCAGAAACAGAACTGCAGTTGCAGCTCAGCTTTCGCTAACGAATCTTGGACATTTTGTACAGTCAAAGTACTTTGACATTTGTTACATCATTCACAGTCTTGAGGAGGAAGGGAGGAAAGAGAAATCCACGGGTTCTGCAAATCCACTCCATCAATGATAAAGCCATAAATAAATACACCGTCAATGTATCATCGTGAGTAACTGATTATTGTTGTTTCTGCTGTGCATTCACAGAGCAAGAGTTATGCAGACACAAATGAAATCACGAAGGTACAGCGTGGGTGGGTGCACACTCTGCAAACCAAACCAGGACCCCTCACCTGCAGGTGTGTGCCAGACTGTCCTACCCACGTCACAGACCCACAGGAGCAGCGTGGCACAGAGGGATATGGAGAGGGGAGAGAGAAAGGCCATGTCTACAACGCTGGACATCAAAGCACATCCATCCCACTGCTGTTTCCTACATTATTAACGAGTAGCTCTTTAAGGCAGAAGAGAGACATTCTGTGGATCTTGGTGCTATTGGCTCATTGCACTCACATTGTTTCAGTGGCAGAGGATGAGGTACTTTTCTTCCTGAAGCGAGGTCTAAGGGTCCTAGGCGGTGCCTGTGGAAAAGCAAGACAAAACTTCAGTGGCATAATAGGAAAACGTATTTTCTTTCCTTACAACTCACCCATCTTTGAGGGACCCCTGCAGCAAGGATCCCATTCCAGGCATGAAGCAATGGAGAAGCAGATCTTGGCCCTGAGGATCATTAATGAACAACCAGCTGTGGACTAACCACTGTTGTAGCCCCTTACTCAGGTTACACCGACACCTTCCCCTCTGGCACTGGGTAAGAGGTGTGGCTAAGGATTGCTAATAACACAACAGTTGAAAGAGCCAGGTCAAAGTGGTGCCATGTACAGCAGCTCATGGGTCAGGATATCAAACTGGTGGCAGGGAGCCAGCTCTGGTGTCTCACAGTGCATCCTGCACTGTCCAACCCATCTGCAGCACCTCAGAGGGCACAGCTCATGGGCATTACAAAGCTGAAGGGGTCCCCAAGGTGAAACACCTGTAATTCTCTCAAAGCAGAATTCTTAAAAATCAGCCTCTTGCTTGGGAGAGAGGCCAGACACAATCCACAGAAATTATTTTAGAAATCAGCTACTGGAATTCTGCCTTGCAGTCAGCTGACAAAGAGAGCTTTAACAAGAAGGAGCTCTGAATGCCCAGGAGGAGGCAGACTAACTCCATGGAATTGTTTACTGTAATTAACCCTGTTCTCCACACTGAGACAGAAAATAGTTAGACTAGCAAACAAACAAAAGAAAAACCCTAATCTGCAGTGCCTACTTCTCTCAAAAGAGTGTTTCTTGCAAGCTTCACAAGAAGAAACAGTTACCAGATGTTGTAAAGGAGCACGAATTCTCAGCGTGGAGCTCTGTCACAGCACCAGGTAACACTGCAAGGCCTGGAAGGCTCTTCTACTCCATTTACATAAATATCCAAAGCCTTGTTTTCTTTAACAGCATCAATCTATTTACCTGTAAGGCTCTGAAAGGATCTTACCATTCAAAAGCGAGGACTTTGTCATTTCTATTTTATAGGACTTTCAAACCCAAGACTGTGCCATGTTTCTGCCTTCCCACAATGCAGCAAGGTATAAATATTCATACAGATAAGGAACTGCAAGCACTGTGAGGTTTTATTTAGACCCCCCCTAAATCTCCTTTTTTTCTAGCTTGACCATAAAACAAAGTAGTTTCTGGCCCCCAGAGGTAGGACAGTCCATTAGAAGGGATTGTAACTGCTGACCAAATCCTGTATAACTAATTTTTCTACAGGCACAAATTCAGACTCCTTTAAGGAAATCCACACATGGAAAAAAATTGAGCAAACCCACAGCAAGACCCACTCTCAAAAAACCAGAAATGTATTGCTTGGACTGTGTGGTTTTAGACCAAACAGAGATATTTGTTCAGTTGAAGGTTCAAGGAATGTCACAGAAGGAGAAGCCTAGACAATATGGAAGTACCTCAAGGGGTTGATCCTTCTTTTTGGGCCTTTTGTTCATGGATGCAAAATCGTTCTCTTCGTCATCTGAGAACACTGAGCCTTTTGTTTCACAGTTTGTCTCAGGCGGCTTCTCATACCTATTGTCCACACCTATTTCACCTATTTAACATGGCCATTTACAGTCTAAATGTGAAGACAAAGGATGGAGAGATCAGTGATGGTTTGATTCACAGGCTGCCAAATGTCACCTCACTGCAAAGCCATGCATCTCCCAGGGATTAATTGGCAGAAGGTTCACACACACACTCTAGTAATAGCAGCTCTGGGGTTAGAAACCAAAACATTCTTGTTTACAAACCCACTATAAGCTCTATTTTTATTATTGTACATAGAATTGAGACTAAATTCACAGTCCCTGATGTTTGGGAGGTTGATTCTAGAAAGAGAGGCTTTTTTGTTTGGCTCAGGGATAAACAAAATAGCTGATTTCTTGAATTGCCGACTCCATCCATAGCTTCTGCACATTTACTGCTTCCAGGAGGAGTATCCTCTAGAAGACTCCAAATGGGTGTTGAAGCCCTCCAGTTGGCACAGAAAGCTGCCTGGGATGCAGAAACACGAAGCACAGAAGCACTAACACACTTGAAGCTGAGAGATCTCAAGGCAAGCACCCAGTCTGAGATTCACCAGAAGCTTCACCAGGCATGGAATGGACCCTCAGCAAGTGGGTGTGTTGCTGCAAGATCAGAGCAGGGAAAAGTCTCTCTTCTGTCACTCTGAAGTAAATGTAAATGTGATGGAGCATTAACTCCACTGATAGATCTGAAGGCAGATTATTGCCCCATGACTACACACCGAGTTGGTGGTTCTTATCCTTGTACCTTACAGGCATGATCTTTGTGGGACTGGTCACACTCCACAACCAAATTAATCTGCTGCTTTAAATCCAGACAGTGGAATGAGACAGCATTTTTAATGAACAATCCAAAGCAAGAGAATAAGAGGAAACCCAACATGACCAAGCTTCCTGCATCTCCACAGTTTCTTACCAGCAGGGCTGGAGCTTTCCGAGGCGGCTTTTTTCATTCCAAAACATGTCAGGACTGGAAGTGTTTGCTGTGTAGATGGCACTAATCACAATTACTGGGTCTATACTTTGACTGTTGCATGAACACATGTAGATATAATGTTCTGTGCTTCTTGTCTCACCCTGACTGCAAGAGTCTGCTTTTCCAAAGACTAAAGCCCAAAGACTGAAACCAAAGAGGATTCTTAAACATCAAATACTTATTAATCCATTTTGATTCTTAAAGCCCAAAAGAACTGAATTCCCCAACTGCTCTTTCAGTTGGGTAACAGAGAGACAGAGGAAAGTGATTTGGCTACAGCAACACCACCAGTCACAAGCAGGTCACTGGGGCTCCCTCCAGTGCCAAACTGAAGTCAGCAATTAATCGTTCTCAGCCCACAGGATGCAGCTGCTGCTGGAGAGAGTGGTCTGTGCACACCATCCTCTGCCCACTGACCCTGTGTTTCTCCCCCTTTATCACCATGTGCATGGGCAGGCTCTGGAGACCAACAGAGGTCTCCAGGAAGAGCTGGAAGTTGATTTTTTTCCCAGCTGTACTTAAGATGTTGACAGTCACGTTGCAGAGAGGCCAGGGATAATGCTGAATTGTTTTTCTTCTATATGTGACTGCTGTGTGAAGATTACACTGTGGGGAGAATTAAATGCTCCCTAGACCACAGGGCAAAAAGGTACAGGAATGTTTTATTTTACTATTTTATCTCTCCACTTGGGAAGTGAGCTATTCGGGAGCAGCCTAGCTTAGGCCATCTTGGATGTGGAAGCTGGTCATTGTTGCCTCTCTATGTGAAAAAAAGGAGACAAGTTTAGTGGTTCAGAATTTCTTTCAACGACCTCACTGAGGTTTGCACAGTGGCACACCACCACACCTTCAGCCACGTGCCATTGTGAGGGGACCAGGGCTTTCCCCAGGGAAAAAGGACTTTGAATGGAACAGGATGGAGATGTGTTGGAGAACCAGTCAGAGTGTTCAGGGACTAGAGTGATGAGACACTGGCAGCTGAGGCTGAGAGCAGATGGGATCAGGAAAATGTGCCCTGCTTCCCTTTTCTTGCAGCCACTGTGCTGCAAGAGGAGACAGAAGCAGCTGTCAGCCCTGATAACACTCCCATGTTTTTTCAGCATACATTACTTCCTTACTTATTGTTCTCTCTCTTGATTTGGGTGCTGGTCAAAAAAATTTCCAGGCAGCTCTGCCATCCGTGTCACCTGTATCCACTGCAGGCACAGCCTCCTGCAGGCTCTTTCATCTCTTTCATTCTCCCCATCAGCCTGAGTGTCACATCCATGTCATGGAGCTGCTTCCGTGAAGACCAAGAGGAGAGCTCAGCCTCCAAGCTGGCACATATTGCTTTGATCCCTGCACCTGAGAGGTCTGACACCCTCTTCCCTGCTCCATCTCACTGTGAATGAGGCACTGCAAACCAGCCAAATGGGAACCAGTTCTGCTTCAGCCTCACTGAACTGGAAAAGGGAAGAAGCAGGACAATCCCAGGCCTTTCCACTTCATTTCTGACCATTGAGAAAGGAGATGGAGATGTAAAGTGAATGGATGGGTTCTGGGACACCAAAATTTGTTACTGGAGAAGGTAAAGACTGAGCAGCAAAATGTGTTGTCAGGGCTGGCACGTGCTTCTTGAGGACAGCACTTGGCCTTGGGTGACCTCCTGAGTGTTTCTAAGAAACACCTTTAGGATCTGAGACTGTGGGGTCTCAGGTCACTATCAGATGTCCACAAAGAAAGTAGCAGAGCCAGCAGTGCATGCTGCTCCAGGGAAGCAGCCAACAGCCCCAGGGACTGTGCCACAGCCAGGAGGTGGCTGTGTAAAAACATGGATCACACACCAGACCTTTGACCTGCATCTCTCTGGGAGACACTCTCTCCCATCTCAGGGCAGGCTGTGCTTCAGGTATCTCTACCTGTTACATTTGTGGCTCCACACCTTTGTGTGGAGGGGATGGATTGCTGCAGAAATGGGAAATGGGCTGGTGTGCCAGGACTAAAGCTGCTGCTGCCTCTGGCAAACACCTTTTCAGCACCCAGACCAGACTACACTCCTCTCTCCACTAAGGCAAGACAGAATCTGACTATAAACAGTCTAAGGAAATGGACCCCTTAATTCTAGTTCCTATCATTATATCTTAATTCTTCCAAAGGGCACTGATACAGCACAGTATTTGCCACATTGTGTGGGAAGTCCTGAAACTGGGTACATCTCAAGTTAAAGGAGAAATTCGAGTGCTCTGAGAATTGGGATCTAAGCTGTTAAATGCATCACAGGGAACAACCAAGCACAGATAGGTGAATGTAGGGCCAGGTCATCATCATCTTTAATCTTGTGATTAAACAAGGGCTAAGAAATCTCACTTGCAACGCTCTTTCTACAGTAACTACTGGGATTCAGTAGTGGGATTCAGCAATCACTTTGATTCAGACTCTGGTCCGTGCTGCTGTGAAAATCCCGAGTAACTCCTATGGATTTTCATGGGTACAACAGAGATCAGGACCTGGCCCACTCTAACTACAGGTGACCAAATTAATTGGATCTAGACACTGAAAAATCTGGATACTTAAATACAGTTACAGGCAACTTTGAGAGAAATTGGACCTCCCCTTATTTTGCTGGGCACAATACTTCTTCCTCCCATCACTGTAATTCCTCAGGAGCAACGGGGAAAACCACAGTCACAGACTACACAAGACAGGAGCAAGGTATTGTATTATTGTAATGGAAGGTAAGGTCACTGCAAAGTTAAGCCTTTCCAGGGGATAATTCACATAAAGAGGTTTGCACACCAAGTAAAAAGCCCGGGAAAACAGATATTTATTATACGATGGCCATCAGCTTCTTTCCCCTGCAACAAAGATAAATTCACCATCATTTCCAAAAGACATTGACTCAAGTCCTGTACTTCCCCAGCAGTTTTCATTGCCAAACCAAGAAGTTAGGAGCAGGCAACTCCACTAGCACACACTGCCCAAGAGCCACAAAACAGAGGCAGACATCCTTTCCAAAGCTGGAGTCAAATGCAACCAAAGCAAACAAGTCTAATCACATCAACAAAGTCATCCGTTAATGAAAACACATCCCACAAATGAGTAAGTTGTTAAATGTTAGTCTATTCCAAACACCTCAGAAGAAAATTCATGCAATCTGTAACACTTACATCAGAGTCCCATAATATTTACATAGAGAAAAGGAAAGAATAAACTGTTAGAGGAAAACATTTGGGTGCAGAGGGGGAAGGAACATTGTTTCAGAACACAGAAACATTCATCTTTGCTTTTATCATATCTGTGGCTCAGCTGGAGCTTATTAAACAACAATTAATATTTTAACTTTCTGTTGGTAAAATGCAAACATACTTAAAGAACCTACTGATTTTCTATGAAATTTTTTTCTTCCCTGAAATAACTAAAATAAGTATTAAACTCCTTTTAAAGAGAAACTCCTAAATTGCCATTCAGAAGTACCAGTGATGCAAATCAGCCCTGTAAAAATTTGATTCAGTATTTAGTAAAGGGAAGTTTTAAGGAGAAAATATCTACAGCAACAGAAAGTTGTTGTTTGTTCTTTAAGTTCAATAAGGTTAAAGAAAAAAATCCCCCTAATGAGAGCTGGAAGCAAAACTGGCTAAGAACAAAAATTAAACCACCCACAGCATTTAATTGAATTAGTTTAGAGATGTATGATCAGCCCCCTTGACACAAAGCCAATTAGTGTTTTTAGAGCACTTTCCACTGTAATAACTCATGTTTGCAGCCTACCACAAAGGGGTTGGATACAGCTAATAGACCCATAAGGTGATTTGTTTAAAACACCAATGTCCATTAAGGTGCTCACTGAGCTGTGCTCCTGGTTGTGTGTGATCTGTCACCTCGTGGAGCACAACCCTGCAGTGCACACCCAAAACCAGTCCCGTTCATCATTAATGCCCTTGCACATCTCTTACCCTGCCTAAGGCTCCTGACCAGCATTTGAGTATTAAATGCCTCCTCAAATACTTGCCACCCGAAAAGTTCTCCTGATATACAGCTCATTCTTCAATTCCTGCTAGATATATTTATTGTCTGCAAGGATTAAAATTGTTCCTCCCTCTCACCATGCCCCAGGTCTTCACAACAGCACCTAAGAGACGTTAGTTGAGAGAATACCACCACACATAATATTTGTTACTTCTTAAATGCCAGTCCCAAGCAAGATTGTTTAATATTGACCAGCATTAAGCATTCGCCAGGCACTGTCAAAAGATAAACAGATATCCCTGGAGATTTTCACTCTGTCCTCTCTGAAGGGGAAAAAGAGCTCTCACATAATTGTACTGTTGCTTCTGAATGCTGCAGCCTGACTTTCCACAGAACACAGAGGAGATAAATCAGAAACTTGTGTAAAGACCTGGAAGGAGTTTCACCAGCAAAGTCCTGTCACTGAACTGGAGCAAGAGGAGCTGGCACAGGAGCTGTCAGGAAGATGTGCTTGAGTACATCTGGTGGAACACACTTGTATTTGGTGAAGCTGCCCAGGGCAAAGGAGGAGGAACATCCTGAATTGCGTCAATGCTCTGTCATGTGCGGACTGTGAGGCCGGTGGGAATGATCCAACTGGGCTGGAAAGGGATCTCCTGTGAGGAAAACAGCTCCAGCACAGAGAAGCCACCACTGCTGACAGGGACAGACCTGCTCCAGCTCAGGGGCGCTCAGGCTGTGCTCAGCCTGGCCTTCAGGCTCCACAGAAATGCACACTCCATGGCACCTGCAGGTCACATCCTCACAAAACCTCCTCTCAGGATGTCATCTAGGGAGTGGAACAATCAGACTTTCGCTCCACCAGCCTGTGCTCTCGTAAGAGCTGTGGGGGTTTCTGTGAGTCAAAAACAATTGAGTTCCACCTGCCAGAGCATTAAGGCAACTGCTCCTGCCAAAAAGGCTCTAAACCAGCCTTTAATACTCCTCCTTGAGGTAAGGCTTGACTGTCTGCCCATTTAGATTATAAACTCTTTGGAAATGAGAACTGTTGAGAACTGAGACTCTGAGACTGGCTACAAAAAAGTTTGTGCCAAGGAAAGATGAGTGCCAATAGCTCAGGGCAACTTAGCTCTAGCTAAACAAATTCAGATTCTTTCTTCTCCCAGCTTTTCGTGGCATTGAAAAATGCTCACATGACGTAGTCAGCTCTCCAAGCTACCAAAGCTGCACTTACAAAGGAGCACTTTAACGGCAGGCCACTGTCTGAGAGTGCATTAATGCATCTATTGCCTTGGAGACGGAGAAAGGGCGGCCTGTGGAGACAGAATGAACCCTCTATGAGATAGAGCCTCAGCACATCCCTATTGACACGGTCTAAGGGACTGGATTATGTTGGAGAGGGGGTGGGAATAGTAAGACAAGCCAGTCTGAAAGACGGGGCACGCAATTTCAACCAGATCAGCACGACTTTGGGTCCAATTTGTAAACATATTGGACTGATCACTGCTTTAGCATCATTAAATGACTTTCCTAAGATTAACTCATGACTATTAAGCCCATAAGGATTTAGTGATTTTTTTATAAATAACACTTCTAAGTCAAATCCATAAAATTGGTTTAGGCTAAAATTAGAAGAGTACTAATAAAATGCCCTGTGAATATGAGTGTTTCACAATTCCTTAAACAGACACCACCCTAAACAGGCCTCGTTGTCCTGCACAGTGGCACACTTGCACAGAAAAGGACAACAGGGAGGGTGACAAATCAAACATGAGGGTGGTTTGCCACCTATGCAGGGTGCAAGGAGACTGGGATCACCAGCCCCCAAGCACTGGTGCTGCACAGGGCTGTGGCACCAGGTGCAAGGCAGTGGGATGGCACAGATGGCTGCAGCACGGTGGCAGCACTGTGATCCTCTAGTCCCTCTGCTGCCGTCCCCAGGTTGATTGGTGTGCAAAATTAACAAAAAGCACATGAGATGAGAAGAAAAGGAGTTACAAAGGTCTTTTGCCTCCACCAACATGAGACACTACCAGTCTGGATTTCTTTTTTCTCTCAGACAAGCTGCTTGGCAGCACCATCCTCTGGCATGCCCAAATTGGAGGTCTCCCACTCCTTTCATCTGCCACAGGGACAAAACGCAGAAGTGACACGTCTCGGCTCTTAGCAACCAAACTAACTGGCACAGCACTGAAAGGACCATCAGCAGCTAAACCATTCACTGCATTCCTATGTTTGTAAACACAATAAACGCTGGGGACAGTGGGGACATTTTTCAAAAACGGCTGTAGTGCAGACTGGAACAGGGAGAGTCTGTTCAACCCTATCTTGTCATACCCGAGTCTGCTACTGGGCTTTGCTACATACTCTGCTTATCCCAAATACAAATGTCCCCTCCACCAAGAGAAACACCTGCCAATCCCTAGAGAACAGAGCAAAATAGGGCTGGGACTGAGGAGGGTTTGCTCTTGCTGCTTTCCCAGTGGGTTTACACTAGCACTGGGAGACACATGGCAGAGGAGTTACACTGCACAGCAAGGACATGGCACATCCTCTAGAAGAGAAAGGAATGAAGTTTTTCTCCAGAGAAACATTCCCCAGCCTTGGGTAACAGAGGTCAGTACGGTGAGAAGCACTGCAGCACTTGCCATCAGCACACACACAGCTGCCAAACCCTGGCCTTCCCCGGTGTTTGTTTCCCTGGTGTTAGGAAACCCAGTGAGCAAGAGCGGTGGGAGCAAGCCAGGCTGGGTAACACAGCCATGCCCAAAAGGGATGCATGGATACCAGGGCACAGGAAATCCAGCACTCACCTCTGAGAAGTCGGCACACCGAGCAACACGTGCACACTGAAAGAGGAGCTGAACGTTAGGAACTCATCGGGCTAAGCCACTGACTCCCAGAAAACACTTGGCATCATCTGGAAGTGGGACTTCAAGGCCCTCACGTGCACTGTCTCCACTGATAACATGGAGCACAGACTCATCCCAGGCTGTGTCCCTCATGGATGTTAAGGATGGGATGAAGTACAGCTCCCTGGCTGTGCTCTCAGACCACTGAGCAGAAATAACTCCTGACTGGAGGGACCTGGGAGTGTGGGTAAGCAATGGATAACACAGTGCAAAAGGCTGTATGATAATAAACATGGGGTGGGCTTGTTTTGCTATGTGCCTGGATTTTTTTTCAGTAGATTTAGACTTCTGGTACAAGTCTGGCTGCTGCAGCCATTCACACAGCTTCTAAGGGAAACCATCCACAGACCCTGATCTTCCTAAATCAGGAGGGTCCTGCAGCAGTTAACATCTTGGTGGAATTGCCATAAGAGTGAAAATAACCAAGGGAATTGCACTGCACCCTTCAGTGCAAATGCAGGTGATTCATAGCTGTTCATAAAAGTGTGAACTTTACAACTTCATCTTGTGGACACCTTATGTTCCAGGAAACAGTCTAGAAATAATTTCCAGTTGGAGCCTTTCAATTTAATGCTCACACTGGCATCAGTGACTCCATAAAAAAAAGCTTTTGAAGAAGAAAAAGGGTTGAGCCCTGTGTGATTTTTTTGTTTTGATTATACTGCATTGTAGACACTGGAAGTTTTTCCATAGTTTCACAGTCATTTTAAACCAGCACAAACCAGAGCTGCTGTTGAGAAGAGACATCCTACTGCACCTCACACTCTGGCCTCCACCTTCCTTGTCCCTTTACTGATGTCTGAGCTGCTGCTCTCTCCTGGCTTGAGGATCTGACCCAGGTCAAGAGCAACCTGGAAGGAAGGAACAGCATTTAACTCGAACCAGCTCCCTGACTGGGGCCAGCATGTAAAAATAAAATTTGAACATGTCCACAGGAAAGGCCAGTATGGGCCAAAAGCAAATAGATGGGTCACACCCTTTCAATGAGACAGCTGCCTCACACTGGCTGGATGCTACTGTGAAACTATGGGCTTCCTCAACCAGCCTTATGAGATCTGCTGTGGGTTCAGCCTCTGATTTTAGACAGAAGGGAGTTGATCACAGTTTTATGACAGTTCATTCTGTGAGAGCTCAGACAAGACATGCATAGGGGTTGTTCTCACACACCTTTCTATTTTGTGGTGACTGAACTAACAAGACTCATCTTGACTGCTGATGTTCCCCCACCTTTGTTCTGTCCTGGAAAGCCTTTGGTTCTTCAGTGCAAAATCAAGAAACAGCCTTGACTGTCTCCTGCACAGAGGAATGGAGAGTGTCAGAAAGCACACTGCCCCTTTCTGCTTTGAAATCATTCCAGATGAGAATGATCTCAGCCTGGAGAGAGCTTAAGCAGAAAGGACACTCAGTCTGGGCAATACAGAGGGTAGTTCCATTGCTTGTGATCCTCTGGCCCAGGCAGCATCACCTCTGGACACTGATGGTCCTGTGATGCAACACAAATTAAGGTAATACTGTAGGATTAAGAAATGCAAAAGCCCCTCGCTGTTAATAAGGACATGTCTTGTCTGTGATTGTTACTGGACATTCGCCAGAACAACAGAATTGCCTTGAAAAATATATGGAAATATTGTTCTGGAGTTTCCAGTTTTCCATAACAATGAGTAGCCACACGACATTTACAGTCCCCAGAGGAAAGGGGCAGTTCTGCCTGTGGAAAAAGCACAGGTTGGAACAGGCACTGAAGCTAAAATATCACATTCTATCATCAGGGTGCCAGGACACTAAGTCAAGAAATGCTGAACTAAGAGTAAAGCAACGATCAGATGAAGAGGTGGTGGGCCTGCTTTGTGGAGGGAGGGGATCACTGTGTTTCCTTGGTGTGTGTCAAAGGAAGATGTGCACACACTTCCCGGGAGCAGTGGTGATGACTCATGGAATGTACTTTTAGGGGGGTCAGCAGCCACTTCCAAATCATGGCAAAAGCAGCCTCTGCCCCTTTGTGTCATCCAGGTGTGATGAGGAGGAGAAGGGTCTTTCTGTGGAATGGGTGTGAATGCACCTGGAGCAGCTGGAGCCCACTATGTGCTGAGCAGATCCACGCCTGTGGAAGGACTATCCTCACAGCAGGACTGCTCAGTGTACAGGCACCACTGCAAGGCACCAAAGACAGCAAAAGGTAAAGGTAAAAAAAAGCAGGAAAAGGTAGAGGAAAAGGAACAATTCCCCTTGTCTCAAAGGCAGCTCTTGCATATTTTATTTCTTGGCCTCACATAAGACACAGGCAAAAATAAACCTGCTGCTGTGTCTGCATGAGGTGGTTACTGAGTGTCAAGCTCTTCACATGGTACTTTGTTTCAAGAGATTCATAGTGTCACAAATCCATCTAAACCAGCACCATTCACCTTATAAAAATAACAATAATGAAAATGAAACAAGCCGAGCAGTTATTTAATGCAGAGTGCAGCATGGTCCTGCTGCCAGCTTTTGGCCAAAGCCCACCCGTGACAGCAGAGCCTTTTCATGTGTTTTGGTGGGCTTGGAAACACGTCCAAGAGATGTGAAAACAGAACCTGAACTGCTCCTGGTGCTCACAGGAGGACTGGGGAATTACACACCAACAGACCTGAGTTTCATAAGCCTTCTCTATGCAGGGAAGACAACAGACCTCTCTCTGTCCTCCATCTTTCCAACTCACTTTCTTTCAGATATCACATCTGCTCTTAAACACAGTCACGCAACAGGATTGGAACCAGCAACACCAAATTCCACACCAGATCTGGCTGTGTTTCCATGTCTCAGGAAACGGGACCCATCTAAACTCCTGCAACCTCATTCTAAGGAGCCCTCTCTTGTCTTTACCTCACTACTGCATGGGAGGGTGTGCTTCCACACACCATTTTTTCAGCGGCAAAGCTGGCTTGAGGAGCTTCCAGTTCCTGGCCTCTTGATCTCATGGTCTCCCAAAACAGACATCTTGGAGGCTCCCAATAAGGCAGATTAGCAAATTGGCCTGAGCTAAAAATAATCCCTCAAAAATAGTACAAGAAGTACTTTTAATCTGGATCAAACTCAGGATTTCTTCCTCAGTTCACAGCTCTCCACTACTGGACAGCTTGAGTGGTCAGAGCTGGGCTGTTCCTTCACCTTATCACAAGGTTGCTGTTCTCTCTCTGATGTGACTGTTGAGAAAATTAAGCCTTTTACATCCCTGACAGATAATCAAAACATAACAAAAGGGAGTTATACAAGCAGTCCCTTATGCAATTTGTGTTTGTACCCTCCCACCAAACACTGACTCCTGTAGGAATGAGTGATGCTCACGCACACTCCTGGGCACAGGAATGCCAGTCCCAAAGCAAAAAGGGTTACAACTGCTACAGCAGTGCTTGGGTTTTCCATCTGTAAGGTTGGCTGTGGTCTAGCAATGCCCCTTCCTCAGGAAAATTCCATGTGCAGCAACATTCCTCAACACATTCAGTCAAAATAACATTTTTGGGTTCCTGTTCCTGCCACAGTTACTGATCAGTTGTAAATTCAGGCAGTGACCTTGAGAGCTGCACTTGCAGATGTTGGAAAACATCCTTATCACCAAGACAGATCACAGAATCATAGAATCACAGCATGGTGTGGGTTGGAAGGGACCTTAAAGATCATCTACCTCCACCTCCCTGCCATGGGCAGGGACACCTTCCACTACACCAGGTTGCTCAAAGCCTCATCCAAGCTGGCTTTGGACACTTCCAGGGATACTGGGCATCAGGTGCAACCTGAAGCCCCTCTGATAATACAATGATAAATACAGTAATAACAATAATAATATAAGATCCAAAGAAACCTTCTTCAGCCCAAAAGAGTGCCTGAAGAAAGGGACCACCACAGTGCAAAGCCACCACTTCCAGGTGGTGACCCAAGTGGGGTCAGCTCTCAGCATCCTCCACGACAGGTCCCACATGATGACAGGGTTTTAGCTTTTATTGACTGATTTAGTTAATATGCATTTTTATGTTGAGACATTATTGTTCCAGCTATACCTTAATTCTAACCATAAGCACCTCCACAGCCTTGAGGAGCTCTGATCAGAAAGGGTTGGTGGTTTCCACCTGCTTTTCCTTCCCGAGTACTTCATCTCAAAATTCCATAATAGCAGGGGCTGTTACCCCTTAGAAATTGAGCTATGCTGTCTTGTCAGTCAAAGAAAACACACTGGGTAAGAACAGAGCTCTGTGTTCTTCATTATAACCATAACCTTTAACTCAAGCCCTCAGCTAATTCTCTTAATTAGTGTGGTCACAAAGAGATCAACGAGCAGGCACAATTCTAGCTGGCAGCAGCCAAGGACAATTAACATAAGCCTTCTTTGAATCATATAAAACTTTAGTTTTTGTTTTGGGAATCATTAATCTCCTATTTTAAGGTTTCTCTTGGCAACACTGGGAATAAAAGACTCGCAAAAGGCAAGGACGTTTCCTTTTTTGTCAGATTTTTTTTTAATGCTGCTAACATAATTTGTGGATTTGCCGTGGAAGTAGGACAGAAGGAAAAAAGAGAGGGAAACACCTCTAACCAGCAAAAAAACCTCAAAAAAAAAATCTACTCTAAGTTGGCTTTGGGTGCCAGGTTGCTGATGTAAGAGGTAATTGAGCATCAGGAGAACAGAGGTGCAGCACAGGTTCTGTTATTCTTAGGACAAGTTGGTTATTTAAACTGATACAGTGAGTGCAGAGTGAAAACTTCTCCTTATCAACACTAATTGGCAGAAACTGCAGATAAAATGCCCTATTTCTGGAATGCACTACTGATACCCTGCTCCCGGGTAACTACAGTGCGTGGATGGAACTCTCCTGCTGGCAGTCGGTCACAACTAGTGTTCCCCAGGGCTTGGTACTGGGGCCAGTCCTGTTCAGGATCTTTATTGATGACCTGGACAAGGAGACCAAGTCAGTTTGCAGATGACACCAAGCTGGGTGGCAGTATTGGTCTGCTGGGCAGCAGGAAGGCTCTGCAGAGGGATCTGGACAGGCTGGATTGATGGGTTGAGACCGACGGACTGAGGTTCAAAAAGGTCAAGTGCTGTGTCCTGCACTTGGGTCACAACGCCCTGCAGTAGTACAGGCTGGGGGAAGAGGGGCTGGAGCAGCTGAGGGAGCTGGGGGTGTTTAGCCTGGAGAAAAAGGAGGCTCAGGGGGAATGTTATTGCTCTCTACAACTACCTGAAAGGTTGTAGCCAGGTGGGGGATCAGTCTCTTCTCCCAGGGTAAGAGCAAAAAGAAACTAAGAGAAAAGGGAGCAGCAGTTTTGCCTGTTCCCAGGGGCATGTAGCTCATTTTTGTTTAACATGAGAAAGAACTTCTTTATGTTCAGGGTGGCAGAGCACTGGAACAGGCTGGGCAGCTGTGGAGTCTCCCTCTCTGGAGACATTCAAAACTCACCTGGATGTGCTCCTGTGTAACCTGCTTTAGGTGACCCTGCCTTTATCATAGAATCATAGACTGGTTTGGGTTGGAAGGCACCTTAAGTATCACCTCATTCCAACCCCCTGCCATGGGCAGGGACCCTTCCAAGTACAGGAAAGCCACATAAATCTTGTAAGGTGTTGACCTTAAAATACACAAACATCTACCATCACATATGGCTTTCAAGACCTGGGCATGGAAAATACAATTCCTTCTCTTTTACAAACCAAGGAGCAAAGATACCAGTGAGATATCAGTGTTTTGCAATACAGCAGGTTGTGGATTTACATGTCCTAACTCAGTCTTGCCTCCTAACCACCACACTGCTTCTGCAGACACAGGACCCGCTCCTTCAAGCCTTCCCCAAAAGTCTCCATAAAGCAGGATTTCTACTCTGATCAAGGCTGCAATGTCTGCAGCCCCAGACAGGCTCTCTATTAATGTTTCTAAAGTTGATTTTTGTATCACAGCTACTGCTGCTGGGCTTTCCAACAGCTGGTTAGAAAGACCTTTTACAAGAAAGGTGACGTCTTTGGCTGAGTCACCCTCATGTCAAACACACAGTCTGGGGTATTTTTGCTGACTCCATCTGATGTCAGACTGACTATGTCCCACTGTCTCTAAAGCAGGAAAAAAAGAGTCTGATGTTTCTGTGAGGGAGTGGGGACTACTGACAGGAACATTTGTGGCATCTGAAGGCTTTGAGACAGGAGAAAGAGCTGTGTGGCAGCTGTTCTGTAGAGACAGCTCATGCACACGCTCATATATGTATATGTTACACATATACATATAGCACACTTAATAGGTAGAGGCAAATTCTGCCTGCCCCTTGCTTATGTGCAACTCTCCAACTAAACAAATATGAAAGGTGCAGTGATGGAACTGTGTCTGGGCTTGGTGTGCCTAGAGCAGTGTCATCTCACACGAACACAGCCCTCAAGATGTGACAGTTTGGCTGATAGATCACATTCTTATACACACACACACAATAGCTGTGACTCTGATCAATTCACCCCTCTGGACATTCTGATTATACACAAAATTGTATCCATGAAACAGCAGAAGGACTGGAGAGATCAGGACCATATCTTTGACTTAATATGATTCGAAGTGAGAGAAAAGCTGGAGTCTTCCACACAGCACGATACTACCACATGCAAGTGGAATCACCCTCCAGAGGTGTCTGTCCCTATCTTTGCAGGTAGAGAATTAGGGACCTCAACGAAATCACTAAGTGAGATGGGACAGATAGAGGTCTTGGAAGATTTTGCAAATTTGTGCAGTCTTCATTAGAAGAAAAATTAAAACCAAAATCTCGAATTACTTGGATCCAAAATACGTGATCAACACTACGCTCAGTTTGAAAAGTTCATGAACAATTTTTCAGAGATTAATTCTGAGAGATCCTTGTACAGTGTTGATATGAAACCAGACCAAAATAAAGTACTTTAGTGTGTTGAGACAAGGGTTTGTGGCTAGGTGAGCTGACCAGGTGAGCTGTCTTAAGAGCAAAACTACAAAGGCTGTTCTACACAACATGGAATTAAGATAACTAAATTATGCTTTCTTTATGACACCACTTATTTTGTTCTAAATATGTGACTCTTCTAAGAGTTTTATATTCTGTGTGTGAACACTTTATTTTTGGATTCATTACTTCAAGAGAAGCACATACAAGACCTTACAATAAAGATGAGAATAAAACCACTTGGCAACAACATTAGCTATTTCAGTTTACCTGTAAAGAAAATCTATTCAACAGATAATGTTAAAAAAAAATAGAGAAGTCTGTGAGTTATAATTCTCAGAATTTGGAGAGGGCTTCATGGATACTCTTTAAGAAGGATAAGACAAGACATTTCTAATAGGTTCCAAAACTAAAGCAAACTAGAAGGGGCAGCAACTACACGGACTTGAATGTTTGCACAGACCTCAACACACACAAGCTGAAACTGCTGAATTGCCAACATATGTTTCACAAGCAACCAAGTGCAACTTTCCATGGCTTCTTATCACAGCAGTCAAGTTGTGTGATCTTTGGTGGTGTGTGGGAATCCCAGAAGCCACCCGGAACCACCTGCTTGAGATAACGCTCCATGTTTCAATTTTCGAGATCTAATCTGCAAAGCTATCTCCAACCAAATGTTTTGGATTTGGACTCACAAAGATTTCTTTAATCAAGCTTGAAATATGCTTTTATAACTAAATCCTCAGGAATGGATCTTATTCACACCATGATGTTTCTTCCCTTTGTTCTTTCAGAATTTGAAAACAAACCATTGTCCCTCAGAGACACATTTTTCCATACCAGTGCTTATGCAGTCAGCCTTCGTATCATAAAGAGCTGTCAGATCTCGGTCTCTGCTCCTAGGAGTGCTCTGTATGGGTTTTATTTCTCAGTAGGCTTCATCACTGATAAATTTCTGGAACCGCAACTGTTCAGTGTTGGAACAGCTACTGTACAGTTTAGGAGGAGTACAAGTGGGCCTCATTCAAACCAGATATCCATTAGAACTCACATTTATCTTTAGATGACGTAGGGCAGAGAGACTGTATCACCATATGGGGTCTTTGATGATAATAATGACCCTTGTCCACTACTGTATGTTGTTATCCCTTCTTTTTGCACTTCCATTAGCCACTCTCATGGAAAGCCCAGCACACCTTGCAGCCCCCAGCCCAGAATCCAACTTTCCAGCTCAGTTTGCAAGGACTGAGTCTGGCTCCCTTGCATGCCCAAGTCCCATCCTTGGTACCAGCCAGGAATAGTAACCATCAAGCAATGATCCTGTTTTCCCTCTTATGTTCCAAGAGACTCGACAGCATGTCTGTGTCCTGTGAATTCTGGTATGTGCTGCCTGCAGTGTCTGTTTCTATCTGTTCCTGCCAACGGCATGACCTCACTGAACCGTGTGATATTCCAGACAAAACAACACTGAAAATAACACTGGCACTTACCTGAGCTGCCAGTGCCTTCTGATGCACTTCTAGATGGTTTTGGGAGGCTCTGTTTGCTACTTGTTCGTACGGTGACCGAGGCAGGAACAGTGCTGCTGCTGTCTCCGCGGATCGTCGACAGATCCTGCATGCTAAAGCTCCGTAGCCTCTCAGACAGGGCTCCCTGTCCCTGGTTGAACAAGCAAGCAAATAACAGAAAGTTAGACCCAACAGCATACTTTGAGCCTTTTTTCTCCCTTGCTCATTGAAACCCATCAGAACAACAGGAAGACAATAAAACTGCCCAGTCCAGTAACCTAGAGAGGACAAAAATGGGTTGTTAAAAACATCATTTCCCTCTCTTTGCTCTTCCTTTTGGAGTGATTCTGTGGTGAGCATCTCTGATTTTTCAGTGCAGCCATTTGATCTTAGAGCAGCCTTGGCCACGTGCAAAGGAGCAGGATGTTGTTGTATCTTTTCTTCATCAGAATCTGAGTCAAAGAGCTGCTTTGCTTCAGAATCACAATGAAATGGTCTGCATCAAAATTACTCTCTTTTAAAGTTAAACATCTCTAATTATATTCACCCAGCTGTTCTCAGCCATACACAATATTTCCAGGGCACAAAAAATTTGAAATTTTAAAGCAATAAAAAGATATTTTTATATGCAAAGAAATACTCCAGTGCTTTTTTTCCATGCGGCTTAAGGAAGAAGTGAAGTAGCACAATACTTTTCTTTCTTTTTATACTAGTTCTCAATCAGGCAACAAACATATTCCTTGGTGAAAGGAATGTAACTGTTTTTTGTAAAGGACAGGATGGTTAGAAGACATCTTTCATTAAAACTACATCCCATCAAAAAGTTGCCTTTAAGTATTCTGTGACCCTCATACTACACCACTGCCATAAAGTAGGAACACCAGAAAATTCAATCCATACAGAATCATAGAATTGTTAAGGTTATAAAAGGCCTTTAAGCTACCTCAAGTGACATTCAGAATACAAATCGCATAACTAATAAAAAATACATTTAGGTTGTAACAAGTTGTTGAGAGAGGAGGATCTGAAAGATACCTCACGGCATATAGTCTTGAAAAAAATACTAAAATTACCACACAGACCCTGATTCTAAGGCACATAGAAAGGACTCATCCTGACCATCTACAATCAAAGGCAAAACTGGACACATTCCTTGCTAAAGCTGTTAGGAAACACTGCCTGTCCCCTAGTGCACTGGCACTGATCCACTGGGAAGGCAATGCATTAATTTACCTACTGATTTACCAACACCACTTCAGAAATTTCACATATGCAGTAATGGAAAATCAGTGCCTCTATCCCTTATAAACTCCTTAGCACCTTACTTCTAGGGAGCATAAGTAGATAAAGCACCAGGTGCTTACAACTAGAGCCACTGGGACAGTCTGCACTTTCTACGTTCAAGGAAACTGGCAGACCAGTAAACTCCCAACTTTTCAGCCTGAAGCTTTTTGTACAAGCAAAATGGGTTGAAACTCCCTTCTCAACTCCACAGCATATCAGTTTAAGCACATCCATCTTCTGGACTACAGCGCTTTTCTGCATCGGCAGAAGCAACCAGCACACAAGGGTAACTTCCTCAGTGCTGTCCCAAAGCATCAGCAGCAGACTTTTTAATTAATTTTACTGAACCTGTGGTTTCCTAAGATCTCTCTGTGTATGCTGTGTTTGGCAGCATTTCACAGAATCACAGAATGCTTTGGGTTGGAAGGGACCTTAATCTAGTTCCAACTGCCCTGCCATGGGCAGGGACACATTCCACTAGGCCAGGTTGCTCAGGGCTCCATCCAGCCTGGCCTTGCACACTTCCAGAGATGAGATTTTACATTTTGCTTACCTGCAGACTGTTACAGAGAAGCAGCAGACTTGCTTTGCTCTTTCTCATTTAGCCTATTTTGCTTTTGAAAGTGCTTTAAATGGATGGGGCTTCTCTGTTTGTATAGCAAGACATTTTATGTTGCTGATTTTATATGTTTGGCAGTGGAGTACTGAGAACTTATGTTTCATTAAATTGTCACCTCTGCCATTGCATTCTCCAACCTGCCACAGGAGTGGATACCTGAATTTTGGCTACTCCTGCCAGTGGCTGAGACACACTTGGGATATGTTCTCACTCCAAGAGGAATCTCAAGGTAATCCTCTTAGGTCAGTGTAAGGTACATTTATCCTTCAAATGAAGTTGCCTTGCATGGTTGCTCAGCTGGGTGTGATCTCAGCTGCCCAGAGCTCAGTGCAGTTCTGGATGGGTTTTGGAGCTTGCACTGGATTTCTGCACAGCCACTCTATTCTCAGTGACTGATTTAAAGCCAACACAAGACATCCTACCTCTGCAAGTCTGATGACTTGCCCAGTGAGGGCAAACTGAGAGCAATCAGATCACCAAATAATATTCCGCTGTTGCAGAATGGCTGGGCCAGCAAAGCCAGAGGGTTAGCAACTGATGAGCTGCTGTAACCCGAGTGCTACATTCCTCCTGCACCCCCAGCTCAAGTGTCAGCAGTGCTCAAGCTTTTAACCTCCTCCAGCTGCTCTGCTCAGCCAGCTAACCCAAATTCCACTTCATTCCAGCCAGCGATTTATGTATGTGGACAAGAGTCAGGTTAGACACCAGATTCATGCATCAGACCAACCTGGCAGGGAAGACGACACCAACACACCCTTTTGCATGGAAAATGAAGAAGATATGTTAATATTCTTGCATTGCAACTTGTGATATAGCAGTACATAATCATCAAACGCCCCAGAGAGAGCTTTGAAGCAAGGGCCTGATACGTGCCTGTCATCTGTGGGTCTGTTACATCAGCACATAATACACGACCAGAGCCTTGAGCACACACTCACAGCAGCTCTGCTAAACAACTTCAACTTCCTCCAAGGAAAAAAAAATTAAAATTGTCTTTTCTTAATTTTTGCTATAATTTAACCTGAGTTTCTACCAAAATAAATCTGTTGCTCACCACACAGATAATAGCAAAATACTACTGTTACTGTTTCGACCATTCCACAAAACAGTTTATCCAAATCTCAGCAGTGGCAGGAACAGCAAATGCCTGGGCTTCGTGAGGGCACTGAACACCTGTGAAAACCTGCAGGTTTCCCTTTCATTTAATTTTTTTCCAATTTCTGCACCTTCAGTCTTTTTAGGGATACACCTGATTTAATTGCTCCTAGGGCACAATGTAACACTCACAATTCTCTCCCAGTTACCACATTTTTACACAGCACACGTCTCGGGCCGTGTTTCATTAAAACAATCACGTGGAAGATGAAGAGCAGCTGTTTGGGGGATTTTTGTTTACTGTCTTGGCTGTGATCATGCCAATGTTCTTCCAACTGCTACAAACATGAGAGATATCCCAGGAATTTCAGTACAGTGTGTCTGCACAGAGAGAGGATCCAGGTCCTGAAGCTATGCCTAGGCTGCAGGCCACAGTCATGTTTGCAGCATGTCCACACAGATCCAGGCTAGTTTTGTCCCAGAGAGTGTGACAGCAGCCATATCAGGACAGTAGCTGTGTCAACAGCAAAACAGCAAAATGTTATTATACAGCCTTTGAGAATGGGGACTGGGAGGGCTGTGGGACTATGGATGACACCATCTCTCTCTCTCCCCTCACTGAACACCAACTACCCTGTCAGGATGACTGTGCTGGCAGTGTGGGACCTGTGTTTTGGGGACTTTAGAGGACACAAGCATGATGAGGTTCTACAAGACCCAGCTTTCATCTCTCAGAGCACAAGACTCCCTGCCTAGACTCAACTTCTACCTCACCCAACTTCTCCTAGGACTGTCCCCACGGCACTTCTGATTTGTAGACAGTGAGTTTGCTAGATCGTGAGGCTCTGGTGACAACAAGTCAGAAGAGGTTCCCTGTTCTTTCCAAATTCATCTGATCTTCTTGCCCATAGGGATGTTTGCCCCCCCCATAAGAGAAGATACAGCTCAAACTGAAAGCAGAGCTCTTCAGGCTTCCTTTGCCTCTTCTTCCCCCGGGATCTACCAACCTCACAAGGTCCATATAGGGACAGTGCTCTTTTTCCCAGGGCCAGAGCTCGGTGCTAGTGGACAGGATAAAAAACAAATACTAAAAAGGGCCCAGTAATATCACTCCCCAGTCACTGCTATCACTTGGTATCAACCTTATTTAGATGCATAACACCACCAGTGGTATTGGGGCATTGCCCATCAAGACATGGGCATTTGAGCTGCAGAAGTTAATCTGTGATTCTAAGGGAAGTTAAAGCTCCCATCCCTGTGGCAGAGTAATTAATCTAAAACTAAATTAAGTACATCTGCCTGCTTTAGTCAAAATGACAGCTGTAGTACAGACATTACTTCCTGCCCCAAATCTAGCACGTTCTCTCCTTTTGGTTTAAAGAGTAGGACAGAACACTGAGCTTCCAAAGCCAGCAACCTGAACACTGCCTTCCTCTACATATTGTAGACATCATCACCATCATCTCCAGAAACAAACATCAAGTTCTGTGGGCCCAGAGCACAAACACTGATGTAAACTGTACTTGCCTGGACCAGAAATCTTGATCCTTTCAAACAACTGACACTGCATAGTGACAGGCACTGTAAAGGTACTCCATCAGAAAGAGCTGGAACTGTCTTAATTTCATTACCTCTCTATTGTTACTCTCTGCATTCATACATGAAGTAAAGCTTTTTAGAGGGAGATGCATTTAGGAGTATAGGAAAAACTGTGTTTACATCCAGTGGAATTATTTGTTATAAATACTCCATATACACAGGTAGCTAAAGCTAAAGTAAATAAATTTAAGCACATAATTTAAAAATTTGCCATTTATATAACAGTCCCACTAAATATAATCTAAATATAAACATATAACAGTGTCAAGATTTTATCATTCCTTCAGCCTGAAAATATGAAAGAATTCTGTACACACTATTATAGGCTTCACAACACCTCTAATACCTACAAATTCCATTTTGCAGCTGTGGAAACTATGACACAGCATGTTGAATTGAAACAAACCAGGAACCAAAAGCTGCCAAGTCACAAAAGAGAAGCTTTTAATACAATCACTGTTAATGCAGGATGGCACCTCCTGGCCTTTTGCATCTTAGGATCAGAAGTTAATGGACAAGCAAGGGAACACTAAGTCACGCTCAGCACACTTCCAGCACAATACTAAACCTGTTAATGTTCTCCCCTGTTTTTGCTGTAGCTGTGGTTAGTAGTTCTCTTCCACACTAGCAGACATGTCTGCATGCATGTTACAGCCTCCATCCTGCCAATGTCCACTACAAGGTGTAGTTCATGTTCCCAGGATGTCAGTAGGACTGCCCCAACCAGACCTGTAAGACATCCTGGCCTCACAAGTTCCATTGCAACCCCAACCATCCTCATAGGGATCAGAGCAGTGGGAGACAGGTTCCCTTCATCCATTAGTGAGAACACAACAGCAAACACAGCAGCTTGGCCAATGCAGCAGCAGCAACCACCTGAGTTAGATGTGTTTTCCCTGCCTGGCTGCTGGACTCTCTCTGATTGCCAGCAGAGGACTTAGAAGGCATTTTGCTGATAAGATCAAGGACAGGCTTTTAAAGCTCAGCACGCAGGATCTACCCACTGGAAGGGAGGAGACAGCACGTGGCCTCAGACCAACCTCAGTTGAACACGGTTCAAACTAGTCTAACGGGGAGCAGACATTAGTTAGGGTTTAGTGCAAGCACTCAGCAGATTACCTGCCCTTTTTTCTGGTCCAAATAGAAGGGTAAATGAAGTAGCTGAGAGACCTAGCAAGGGAAAAAAGAGAGCCATTGTGGCAACACACATAAAAGCTTTGAGAATAAGGTCTATTTGAAGCATAAGTAATTAAGGTGAGACATGAGCATGACACTGGGCACCATGTGCAGGGACTCACATACACATAAAAAGCAGAGACACCCACCTGTGGACTACACCTCTAAACACAGGTTCTCCCTTCCTCAGCTTTCCCACAGAGATGGAGAAACCACTCCCTAACCCCGGCTGACAAGGTGTTACCCACTAAGTGTGTTTAAAGAGTAAAGTGGATTATAAACACAATGGGCTGCCGCTCTACTCCTTGTGCTTGACTGATGCTTCCCACTGGAGAAACCCTTAAGTGTCTGGCCTAATGACTAATTTAGACAAGGATTAGCTGAGGGATACATGGCAGTCACTTTAGTCCTGGTGACTGACAGGTCTCCCCCGCAGTAGGGTAACACTGGGGAATTACTCATGGCAGTGAGCAGAAGTTTGCACACAGAAGCTTTATTGTGCCTGGCTGCAGGCAGGCCCCAAGCAAAACCATCAGCACAAGGCCTGAGTGAAGAAGGAAACTGCTTCTGCCACCATATGAACACAAATATCCTACAACCAACATCCTTATTTATGGCCAGGGCTTGCGTGCTGTGCCTAGTCTGGAACAACCACCTGGGTTGGAGATGCCAGACAGTATTAGAGACTCAAAGGGAAACCAGCTGACGTTAATGTTCATGGTGGAAACTTATTTTCATCCACCCTTTTTGTTTGTGCAGTTCATTTCCTCTCCTGGGAACTGTTTGTTATTGTTTCTCCCAGCCTGGTCTCTCTGTACAAATTTATTGTTTGGTTCTGCTGTCCTGTGCATTCACTGACTGCTGTCTGCTTCTCTGAGACACCAACCAAGGAGCCAAAAAGAAAGGGAAACTGGAAACACCTACCTGGTTTGTAGCTCCAACAGCACTGGGATTTTATAGGTCTGTGAAAAACAGATTCTTAAAGACTTTGGAATGAAAGATACATCGCACCCTGACAAGAATACTTCACTAAATACTGTGATCAGTGGCACACTACCATACGTTTCAAGAAAGCAATTTGTAGTTCCTCTTTAATGGTGCAACATAGCTCAGCCATGAGATCTTTGATTTTGGATCCCAAATAGAAATCCTTTAAAGGAAGCTGCTTTCAAAAGCAACATAGCTCAGGCCCTCTGAGATAACACTAATGTGTCCCCAAAGGCTTCTCAAACTGTGAACTCTAAATCACTCCTGACTTGTGCAGCTCTTGGCCATGTTACTGACTGGGGCACATGGTGTGACCATCACAGGCACAGTACTAAGTATACTGGTCAGAACTGTGCTCCCATGTGTTCAGTAAGCATAGGAACACTCTCCCTCTAAGCAGTTGGATCTAATCATTACAAAGAGGCTTTATCCAGCGTCTTAAAGGAAAGGATGCTCCCCACCCTCTGCCTCCCTCTTTCCCAATTCAAGTAGAAGTGCAGTTCTCCACTGCCATGCCACAGAAGCCAGCCTGTGTCTCCCACCCAAGTTTTTGCTCCAAACTCCCACAGTAAAAAAGTCTCAATTCCCATGGAAAATTAGGGATCTAAATACTGACTTTCAGGCAGTTGCACTGGCTACGTCAACCAGATACTAGAAATTAATTAAAAATGCTGTTTGTCCACAGAGGAAAAAACTTAAATCATCACCAGCATTTCCCTTCCAGTGCCCTGGTTTAAAAAAACCCCAGCAAATACACTGGGAAACTTCATGATAAATTTCTTGGGCCCCTAAAGCAGTGGAGCTGCAACCCCTCCAGGCCCAAAAGTGAAAATAGGAGTGACATGCCAGCCCAGACAGGTGGTTTGTGAAGTGCTGAGGCTGCACTCCAGAGCATTAGCTAAGGAGGAGGATGCACTCAGGGAAGCCCTCCCGCCTGTCCGCGTGCCTGCTCCTTTTAACGATACCCGGAGTGACTGCTGGCTCCGGCAGCACCGCAAGCCATATTTCCCCACGCATGAAAGGCTCCTGGACTGTTTCTCAGACTTATTAGGCACAAATGGGCTTTTCACTGACACCAGTCATGCGTGTCTGCTCCCTCCACCTCATTTATCTTCTCCTGCCAAGGCACTGCACCCACTGCCAGTGCCACGCTGTGTCCCGCTCCCCTGCGCACAGGGCGCACACAACGGGCCACAGCACCAGCTGCTCTGCACCAGTCCCTGCCCTGCCCACAGAAGGGCAGGAGAAAGGCAGAGGAAGGAACATTGCCAGAAACCCCTGGGTTACACTGATCTGTTGGCAGTGGGATGTTTTTTGCGGACCTCCTTTGAAAAGCAGAGTTGGGGTTGCAATTTGGGGATGGTTAAGTGGTTGGAATCAGGGTGAGGAAACACACTGGCCTGACTGGCAGAATTGGTTTGTTCAGGGTGGGGAATAAGGATACATTCAAACAGGATCTTGGAATCCCAGGAGCTTGAAAGAGAGGGTCAGAGAGCTGGGGGAGGGTGTAAAACTGGTGATGGATGGGTTGTAGAGGCAGAGGAGGCAATGTCAGGGTTGGGCAGGGAAGGCAAGCAGGGATAGAAGAACTGGGGACTGGGGACAGGGCAAGGCAGCAGGTTGTAGGAAGCTCAGAGTGACAGGTGGAGGACAAGGAAGTGCTGGGAGCATGGTGGCTGCAAGGGAGTACATATAAGTGTGTTGGAGAAGGCTGGTGCTCCCATCAAGGCATCGGCACCTCTCCTCGCTGCGGACGTGTCCCAGCTGCTTACATTGAAACCTGACTGGTGCCAATGAAAACCACACTTATGCCCAGGATCCATGTGATGGATCCACTGCCTGGCCAGGGCCTTGTAGCTGCCCCACTGCTTGGGCTGTAACAGCTTGCTGCTGCTCCCTTTCCACCATGGTCCAAAAGCAGGATCCTTTCCTGCTTCTCTCCTCCCCAGCAGTGAGCTGGAAAGATGGTGGCAGCCAGCGCCCAGGGCCCTTTGGGAGTGGGAATGGCTGAACTAGCTGGAAATAACTGAAAACACAAAAAAGTGCAGCAGGATTTACTGCTTCGTCATCTAATCCCACCACTTAGGACTGACCCACTTGAAGTCACCACATGTGATAGAATCACCAGGCGATGAGGACAGGATTAGAGTCCCAAATGAGATTATGCTCCTTGGTGGGGACATGAGCTGCTGGGGGCAGGGAAAAGATCTCTGCTGAGCCCCTAGCACGGGTAATAAGACCAGATATCCAGTGCTCTGTCTGCTTAGTGAGCATCAAAAATAGACTCTCTGGAGAGAGAGAAAGCCCCCAAGTGAGCCAGCCGGGCAGGCTCGGGGTGCTCGGGACACTGGCAGCTCCTCAGCCTGTAAAACGAACTGGCAGAGGTTTGTGCCAGCATTAGCACAACTGTGGCTTCAAAACAGAACAGAGTTGGGAAAGGGAGCAGGGGGAGGGGAAGGACGAGCCTGCAGTTGGCTAACAAAAACCACAGGCTATTTAAGATAGAAAAGGGAAAGGGCCAGGGGATCGGAGATAGGGAAGGTGTGGCTGTGCACAGCTTTGCAGCACTTCAGCCTGCAGTAAATATCTAAGTAGTAGCATGTCACACACAAGTGGTAAGCAGAGAGCCAGATGCATTGTGCTGCATGAATAAAAATGATAGATAAACAGAATGGATTAAAAAAATATAACTGATAAAAAGAATGAAGAGATGGGCCTTGCCCAAAGATCTTATCATGAAAGACAAAAGATTATGATGGATCCTGTGGGAGCACAAGAAGATCAGTTACCACAGCTCAGACAGAAAGGAGAGGACAGGCTACGCACAGTGGGAAACTCATGTCCAGGCACAGGAGCCTTTAGATTTAAGCTAATTTACTGAAAACAGGTCTGTACAGAGTACCCTTTCAGCTCAGAAGCTCACTGTGTTTTGCCACTAGAAGATGCTGATTTGCAAAGTCTGAGTCCATTTCTGAACATAAAAGCATCTTTTCCTCATCCATTAATCCAAGTGAAGCAGGAAATAATCCTCACATTCACTTGCTGGTAAAAGCCACGTTTTCCATGGGAGCTGCAGGAGCTCAGTGCTTCTGAATAGATGGTCATCTCTAGAGGTTCCAGTTTTAACGCAGTCCTTTAAAAGCTGAACCCAAATGAAGGACTCAATTTCCCATCTACACTCAACACTCACCATAGAGTAGGTGCATACCCTTAAACCTTGGCACTGGGAAAGTCACGATAAGCCTCAGAAATAGTATTTTATTTCCTCCCTCCATGGAAACTTCCCCCTAAGGACAGAACTTCAGTCTGGTCTGGCATCTGCCTGCTCAAAGTGTTTTCCAGAAAATTAGTCACTTAAACTTCTCTCACGCAGGACGATCTGGCTCTGCTACATCTCCTCAAGTGAGCAAGTGAGGGCGTTGACATATATTTGACAGCAGCTGAAAACCAGGGCAACAGAAACTGTTCCCACCCATGCCTGTTGTATCACTCCTCTCTGGGAAACAGCTCCCTCCACAGCAGCAGGGACAGCTACGTGGAGACATGTCCACACCTGCCCAATCACATCCTGAATACCTGAGGAACGCCAGCTCAGCACTTCTGTACTGCAACACATCAGGCTGTAACTCACACCAGTCAGTTCTCCCTGCCAGAAAGACAGCACATACCATCTGAGAAGGGCAAGGGACAGAAGTTGCTTTAACCATTCCTGTGTAAATGTATCAAGGATGTAGTTCCACGAGCAGCACAGTTAATCCGTTTGCTTCCCATGGCCAGGAAGGGATGATCTTGCTTTCCTTTCCTGTGGCCATACTCCTCACAATGCAGCTCCATCCCTTCCCTTATGCTGGCTCAGGCACTTGAGACATATTTGAGATAATCTGAGGAGGTTCAAAGTGCTGGTGCCACTGGGAGCAGGAGCATTACTCCATTTTGGAGGAGGAAAGCTGTCAGAGTGGCTCACTCCCTCTGTTGGGTCTGCACCCTGAGGCACACAGAAACCAGCAACTTGTTGGAGGCCACAAGCTGAAGCAGTGAAGGAAGCCAGGAGTCCTATTTTCCCTCAGACACTCAAGAGTAATTTAAATGTCAAGACTGAAGGAAATACATGAACATTCCTTGCTTTGGGGTAAAAGTCAATCAATCTATTCAATAACAACCTCTCAGTCTTATTAACATGTCATTTCCCCCTCCCCAAAATAGTGTGCAGGAAAGACTCTTCTGGTCCATTTACAGGTTTCAGTGTCTTAACAGTTTTCTCTCCAGCTGGGCTGGCAGATGTGCAATATAACAATACCACACGAGTCACAGGCTTTCTTCCACCACTGAATGGGGAGCTTCATCAACTCATGCAAGACAACAGCTTCCTTATACCATAGAGACTCTTCCCCCTTTTCCCCCTTGCCACTGGAGCCACATTGCAGGGCAGGGAGATTCTTAAGAAAAAACACCAGAAAAACAGAACAGTGGGAAGAAAAATTGTGATGCTGACTGTTCATTCCAGTTCCACAGCTGATGAAAACACTGTTGCAGTCCTGCTGGAGAAACAGGTTGGTGCTGTGGGTTTGGGTTACTGTTGAGCTTCTCATATTCAGGAGCTACCCAAACAGAAGCCAGAATTCCACTGGGATTCACATATAGTTTCTCACTGTGTCCTAAAAACAGCTCTAGCACAGAGATTCTGCAGCTCCTTGTAGGAAGGGGCTCAGAGCAAAGGCAGTGCTGCAAAACAGGCATTCCCAGAGCCTATTTATGTCCATGGTGTGACTTCTTCAGGCTTCCATGGCAGCAGCAAAAGTGTTAAGTGCCATGGAGGCATCACACAAATGTGGTTTTATTGGGCATACGATACACAGCTCTGCCTTAGCTCCATGCTTATCCCAGGTTTCAGTCCAAGTTTGGGTTATCCAGCAGCCCCTGGGTCAGCAGAGCCTCCCCACTGAAGAACAACAGTTCAGGAGAAGAACTGTACCAAGCCTGACAACCACAGTCTGCACGATGCTTGGCAGTGAAAAGGGAGTTAATTTTTGGTTTTGCCAACCCTGTGACTCGTGTGGTATTGTTATATTGCACATGTGCCACATGAACGTGGCACACCCCTTGGGCTCCCCACCTCTATAATACCTTGCATTGAACAGGCTTTATAGACTTCATGGTATTTGGCCTCCTAAGGATGTATTATGCATTTTTGCAGAAGAAGAGGCCAAGACGTACTAAAATGATGTGTCTGAGGTGATATGAAAAGCACTTGGCAGAGCAAAATAATTTCCTCCAACTCACATTGTTCCTAATGCCTGTACCCACCTTGCTCATATGTTTCTACTATCCTTTTGCAACAGGCCTTGTAGCCATGTCTTTTATACAAGTCTCACCCCCAAAAACAAGGATATAGTCACTGTGCACATCGACCCTAAGCCATGACAGCCCATGGCCAGAGGGCAGGACCACAAAATGCAGTTATCAAGTCCTGGCAGCTCTTATACAAGCAAACAAGCAAGAGATGACAGCTATTTTCTGGGTTTGGCTCTAAGCCAGGAACAGAGTACATGATACAGCCCTTCAGATGACAGCACTCACACACCCATTCCCCAAAAGCAACTAATGCCACTTCCCATTCACTCTTACACAAACATGTCTGCAGACAATTATACACCAGGTATGCTGCAGGGTACATCGCCTTGCAGGTGAACTGTCAGCCTTCACGAACTTCAGAATTACACACAAATTATAGGTCACTATACAAAACCAGTGGGAGGATCCCTATGCCCACCACCTCTCCCCCTCCACACTGTGGCTGCTGTGGGCAGTGGATGCAGATGAGATGTTAAGGAGTCACCATCCTGGCCCGCACCTTTACCTTTGAAGCTGCCATGACGGCTGCCGTGGCCGCGACGTTCAGCCCCCGCTTCCCGAAGTGCACAAGGGCATCGTAGCTCCGGTCCTTTGCCTGGATGAGGCAGTCATCGATCTCCTGTCACAGCAGACAGCAAAACAAACAAAAAATAAGTACAAGAAGGACAAGTTCAGACTATGCTCCCAGCCTCATGCTCTTGGTAGAGCCAGGTAATCTTCTAGGGAGGAGTAGATACCCTCCATCTCCTCCACCGTGGCTGGAGAGAAGTTCACAGTCAGTGTTTGCAAAGAGGAAAGTTTGCAGGGGAACAGTAACTCCCACTGCAGGCTTTGGGAACTCTTTGTTCTGTGAATGGAAATTTGGGACCCAAAATTGTAATAAACTTGCGCAGTGAAACCACCACCACCAAGTCCTAGAAGCAAGAGATCCACCTGGGCAGCATGGACCATGAGCTACTTGAAAACTATGGGCTCTAGAGACAAATTGGATTGTCCCATAGTTAAAAATAATCATATGATGGCTCCGGGCAGCTGAAGCTCTATTGCCCTGTGTCCAGCACTGGTAGTCTCAGAAGTATCCAAGACATCTCTGCAATCACTGTAATGCTCACTTTCAGATGCCCATGGAACTGGTAGGCCCAGAGCTTCTGGACTTTGATGCTGCTCATTATGCAGTGAAACGGTCATAGAAGTTCCTTCCCTCTCCCTCCCTCCCTCGAGACACAGGAGTCTGGATGATAACGATGACAACAACTTCAGTACTCAGCTGCTGGACTGCTGGGTTAGTGGGGACTGGGGGCTGTCAGGAGTCTCTCTACTCTTCCTATTCCCAGCAGCTAAGAGGTGGCAACCCAAAATGCATGAGACAACTTGTGAGAAGAGTAAGCAGAAGTTCACAGGAAGCAGAGAGACAGGGGACTGACCCCCACTGTCCTTCTTGGATACCAAGATACAAGTGTTCATGCATTGCCTGTGCCTAAACAGAGCTTTCATTTCCAAAGCTGCCAATGTCAGAAACTCAATAATTTGCATGTTGATATGTGACCAATAGCTATACTTGGCCCATGTATTCACATGAGCCAAATGGATCTACCTGACAATGCCCCATTCACAGCCACAGGAATCTCCTAGGCAGGCAAATTATCCAAGCTGTAACATCCCCCTCCCATAATTAGCATCACTAATTTGAGGAAGACATTTTTTAACCCAGGACCTCAACATACTACATGCCTTACTTCACCATATTATGTCTCCCAGCCAGGCATGTGTTTGCTAAGCCCATTTTAGACTGCCTGGGTTGTTTGTCTCATTGCTGCACAATGTTTTAGGTAGAGCTGGGAACAAAGTAGAGGAGTCCTGGCTGCCAGACCCTGTTTCTCTATTTGTCATATCCAGCCACAACATAGTTCTCCAGCTATATTCAGCCAGTACATGTAAAGCAGCTCAGGAGGTATTTTTATCCCCCTCCCTCCCAACTTCAAGTGCACAAAGATGAGTTAATACATGTGAGTGCACTGAACTGATGCCAGGATTTAAAAACACAACAACCACGAAAAACAGAAGCACCAATCAAAAGGAGGTGATCAAATGATGAAGGAAGAGAATCGGTAACTCTCAGTCTTCCAGGAAAATGAGTGATACAGAGACTGGAGTAAACACACTGTAGTTCTGCTCCACCCAGAGAGGACCAAGGCACCTGTGATTACCTTTTCTTTTGAAGACAGCGTTGGATGGACAAATTTCCTGTAGAGGAGGCTGGAGCCTTTTGTGTACGGAGACAGCAGCCAAGCTACAAAAGCTATTTTGAGTTCATAGTAGAATGGAAACCTGGAAGAAAAAGAGCTGTTACTGTCCACTCCCAATTTAACCACTGCCCTTAATTAGAGATGCTCAGCATAGGAAAGGACTGGCCAGTCTAGCTCAGGGCAGCTTTTGCTTACCAAGGACTCCAAAGAACACATTCACTCACCTTTGCACACATCTCAACTAAGAATGTGGGTGAATCTTTACTTGGTTATCAGGATCATTATTTAATGGTCTGGAAGAGACTCTAGGTGTGATAAGAGAAGCTTTCTACATGCAAAAAGCACTGGTGTTGCCTTCATAGTATCCCCAGTCATTGTGAGGGAGCAAAGACCAAACCAGCAAATCAATATTTCATGGATATATTTAGGCACATTTCACCTCTCTGCCTTTCTCCTTTTAAGATAACATTTATCTGACTGAAACTGAACTACAAGAACTTTTGTTGTGCAGATCCACACGACTTTTAGGTAGTACTGTAAAATACAGAGGACACTAACTAACAACAGGTCATGTTTTAGCTGTCACAACAAGTCAGGGACATCCTGAGATTAAACTATCCAGACTCTTTCCTGGAGGACAAAGCCCAGAGCTCAAGAGTGGCCAGCCAGCAGCATCCTCATGTGGGCAGGCAGGTTGCTGCCAGCAGTGTTATGAACAATTGTTACCCTTTGTAGGCAGGGACCAGCAAGAGCAGCACAGAGACCTGTGAAGGCAGTGGCCCAGCCCAGCTGGACCCAGACAGGCTCCTGCTGTGCTACACAGCACTGTCACTGGTCTGATCCAATGGGCCTCTGTGATGCTCCACTCTGAGCATGGATGTGCCAGGTTGGCCTTCCACCTCACTGAGGATCTCCACAGCACACTTGATTTCACAGGCTGGACAAGCCCTCTGTCACAACTCCTGAGAGACCCACATAATACATCCTCCAAAAACAACAGTTCCAGATGAACACAGGGGAGGTAGATCTGCATGCAAATTAGATAGACAGTAATGTCTTTTATCTCCTTTTCAACAGATCTGACATGTTGCCAAGTACCCCTGATTCCCTTTGTCTGGAAGACTCACTGGAGGCATGCAGGAACAGCCTGTAAGTGAGGGCCGTGCTCTGCAGTTAAATTTTTATCCTTAAGTCTAATTGATCTCACTGGTTTCCACGAGAAAGGCCTTGCTAAAAAGAGCAAGCAAGCAACAAACACTTTCAAACTTGAGCATCCAAATTTAAGGAACTGAATCTGATAACTGGGCATCTATGTGCTCTCATCTTGACAGATAACCAGGAATCCTTTCACTGGCACCAGAAAGCCCACATCACTATGGACTGTTAACTACTCTCCATCAAACCATAAACCCAGCCTTGCCAGGAACAGCAAAACATCCCAGGAACAACACCCACACAGCAACATAAAAAAGCCTGTGTTGCAGGGCTGTTTGTGCTTGACCCCCATAGTCTGTGTATTTACTGTAGGATACAGCCAGGCAAGTCCAGAACTATGCCTGTAACTGAAGCCACTGTTGTTTATGTGATAACCTCTGCAAGCATCCAACTGGGCAATCAGCTGTGCCTTTCTCTGACAGGAAGGGACTGAGACTCCTTGTAATGATTTCTCACTAATGAGATATCACTGAGCACTTCCACTTTCTTGTTCTTCCTATGACAGCACTGGGAAAGGAAGTGTGGCTCCTCCAGACAGAACACCTCTATGCACCTGAAGCTGCTAACCCTGTGTTCAGGAGTCAGTGCACCTTTGTGTCCCTTTTTTCCCCCCTTGTAAGCATTTCCATTTTCTTTCTCTCTCATGCCAAAGATCCTCCCCCCTTTGGTGCTCACCAGCAAAGAAAGATATCTGTGAAGGTCTCTGCTGTTGTGAAGAGCGCGAATATGATCCAGTACATCATCCATTTGACCTGGGAAACAAAAACAGTAGCTGGTTCATTTTTCCCCAAAGGCCTCAAACTATCTCTTAGAGGCACAAGTGCACAAAATAACTCTCACAGAAATTCTTAGCCACCCCCCCTCCCTTTCCCT
The DNA here is from genome assembly GCF_003945725.1 of Corapipo altera. Classification (NCBI taxonomy): domain Eukaryota; kingdom Metazoa; phylum Chordata; class Aves; order Passeriformes; family Pipridae; genus Corapipo; species Corapipo altera. Next base: position 1,009,045 of record NW_020885002.1, on the reverse strand, counting down.
CATGTATTTAGCAATCATTGTGGACTTGAAGGTGCCAGAGTGTCCTTCACTTCAGCACATAACCCACATCAGATTTCCACAGCCCTTGGGAAAGTGATTGTGGCTTTTAGGACTGGTCTGAGGAGAAGAAGAGCAGCCTGACTCTGTCCTTACAGAAGCTCCACTGACCAGCAGAGCACCACAGCCCTATCATAGGGCATTAAAAGTCTCACTTGGCTCATCTTAATGGCAAATGTTAATATTAGGGTGTTGGCCAAACTACAATTAAGATAAAATGTAATTACTTACATAATATCTATAGCCCGGGAGAGGTAAAGAGGTGAGTGCCTATCCCATGATCCAGGGCTCAGGAGAAAATCAACTCACTACAATTCCTAAACCAGTGTGCAGCACTTGAGTGGCTGTGCCTGCTCCCATCCACACCCTGAGCACAGGGCAAGGATAAGGGCAAGGGCATTAGCTCAAATCCCTTACCTGGGGCTTAGGTGAGAGTGTTTCACCTCACACTGGCAGTGCAAGCACGTGCTGTGCTGTCTCTGTGTTCAACTAGGGAAACTCCACTGTGGGGTTGATGCATGGATGGTGTCCTTTGGGGTGACAACAACAGAGGGACTCTCTGGGAACCATGACCTGGTCAGGTGAACTGTAATATCTCGAGGAATTCAGGAATCTGGGGATTTTTGTCTCTGAGCACTAAATGGCATTCAGAAGCACAGCTCAACTATTCTGATGTATGTAGTTTTGGCTCTTCTTGGGATTGGAAAGAGATAGTATGACAAAGATTGTTAATTTAAGTGAAAATTGTCTTTTAATTAGGTATATTTGAAAACAGAGTTCCCCACGCAGCTTTGCTGGAATGTTGGAAAGCTTAAGGAACCAAAAACCATGAAAATCCATGAATTAAAGAACTGGACTGTGTTATCTAGGGTTGAGATAATTGCAATAAAGCAAGGGAAGGCTGGAAAGAAGGCAGTACAAGCAGGATACCTACACCAGATGTTGCTCTGGGGAAGGGAGGATGGACATGTCAACAAATCTGGATCTCACCAGCTCAGAAACAGCTTCTCCATCTTTTCCCCAGTACAGTGGAAACAGTACCTGTAGTCTCTCTCCATCTCCCTGTAGATACTCGAATTATTCCCTGAGCACCAGTCACTCAGCTACATAACTGCTCTCCTGGGATTTATATTTATATGTATATTCATATTTAGTGTTACAGCAATAATGGCATTGTCAAATGCCTGAGAGCACTCTCTTCCCAGGGTAGCTTCTGCCAGGCTTTTTACATAACTGCAACTCCTCAGAGCCTCAGTGCCAGCACAGCTCTCTCAGACATTACTGCCAGCAAAACTTTAAAACATAAACCAAGACCTGCTGTGGATGGCCTTGGATCAGCCCAGAACAACATTTATCAAAATGACTATTACCAGCAGAAAACAAAATATCCTAAAGCGATATAAGTTTTGACTAATAAACGAAGGTTCTGTCACTGTAAATTACTACTTCATCTATTATTTTTTTTAACTGAACCCTAATGGACATACTGCCACAACTGGTGCCTTGAACTAAAATCGATTGTTAAGTGCAGACCAGGTCTTAGATCAGCTGTTCTCACACTTGGGTCATGACCTCATGCGTCTGATATGAGTTCCTCTTTCGCAACTGAATTTCCAACAGGAATTGGACCCTTCAGCAAAATACTTTCTGGAAAGGGACTGTGGAAACATGAAGTACCAGTAGCAGACACTACTTGGGGATGCTCATGCACGTCTCCAGCATTTTCAAGCAAAGAGCATTTTCAAGCCTAGCTGTGCAAGGGCTGCAGGGATACTTTGCCTGAAGTATCTGCTGTGCTCTGTTATACTTATGACCTCAAATTATCCAAAATCATTTTCTGACAGAGGAGAATGATAAAAAAAAAAATCTCAGCAGCCACAATGAGTCCCAGCTTGAGCCTGCACTAAGGACTTAATGGGATAGCCATCTATGCTGTTACCCAGAGGAGAAAATGGGCTTGTCATCTCTGGGATCTTGAGAGGATTGAAGAGTCAAGATCTGGAGGCTGAGCTGGGTTCAGTGAAGTCAACAGAGCTCAGGTTGTGAAGGGCACTACAAATCCTACAGGACCCCAACAGCATGCAAGTGCTTTTGATTCTCCCACACATCACTTTCCCTGATGGCCCCAATGTGCCTTTAGAAACCAGGGCCCAGGGAAGATTTCTCAGCAAAAGGACAAGAGAGCACACCCAGCTGCCAGACCTGCCTGTAAATAGGTCGCTCTGCAAGGCAGGATGTTTCTGTCTGAGGATTCAGTCCTATGTGCTTCGAGTTGCCTCCTCTGATCCTTGTTTTGAATGAGCAGTTAAAAGCTTCAAGGCTTTTTGAAAAGGCTTTGATTTATGCTGCTCTTCAGAAACAAAGGAGAGCACACAAAGCTCTGGATGCCAAATGCCTTTTAAGTCGGCTGTATATAGCTCAGCTCGCACCACCAGAGGAACAGCACACACTTGTCAGGGAGCACATCCACTCAGCAGAGGAGCCAGAAGCACAAACCTAAGGCTCCTTATTTGAGATCTGTGCCCAGCAATCAGCCAGTTCACCTTCAGGCCAGTCTGCCCCTTGCACTGGTTTATGAGATTTCTCAGAACACGGGCAACACCTTCACAATGTGGTGAGGAGCAATCTTGGAAAACAAACCCACAGCACAGCCACAAACCTCATTACTCACATATTCTTTGATGTCCTTTGATTTCACGGCTTTGTAAGAATAATATGCGGGGTAAAGTGTGCCAAATATAAGCCTGGAAAAAAACAAATAAACAATAAATGGATTAAATTGATTTCCTGTCACAGAGAACTATTTTTTCCCCCTGTGTTTTAAATGTGTTTTTTGCACTAGTAAAAAGTGTTAGGATTTGATTTAAGCTTGAGTGCACTAAGTACAGTACAGGAGTGATTTTGCATCACTGAATTCAGAGAAACTATTGCCAGTGACATGAATGAAGAGCAGAGATTCAGGATGAATTTCCTTTCAGAATGGTCTCCACAGGTCATACTCTATGAGTTACACACAAAACAAAACAACCAAACCAAGGCCACCACACTTTAAAAAGGAAATTAAAAATCTGATTTCAAAACAACCTACTGTGACACCAGGAATGTAGGAGTATTGCTTTCAGAGGCAGGGCAAAATGAGAATAATTTGTCTAAAATCCCTTCCACCTCTGTTCAATACTCTGAAATGCTGGCAGACAATAAAGAAGGATCCAAGTTCTCCTGGCACAAGGGTTTGAATGCTGAGGCCTTATCCTACATTAAACCTGATAAAGGGAAGAATCCTGCACTGTTCACTAAAGTCAATTTGGGCTCATCAAAGGAGGAAGAATCTGCCAACCAAGACATACCAACAGAATCAGGCCTAAAAATCCCTGCTCTGCTGTTCTTTCAGACAGTTTCCTTTCATTTGCAAGTCTGAAAGGGATGCTGTCAGCTTCAAGATTTCATGTAAGAAAGAAATAAGGATCTGTATGTTAAAAATAGCACTACTGAGAAAAAAAGGTTGAGAATTTTTTATACTAACTCCTCTCTGCATCACTGCCTACATGCTTATTCGCTTGGATTATTCTGGACATAAGCACAGGCTTGTCAAAACCACTTTGCCCTGCCCAGGTTTCAGTCGGTTTTATTCAGTGCCAGGAGGATGATGCTGCAAAGTCTAAATTTAATAGATTGCAGGGGGATGTTTATTGGCTTGCAGGTACCCATTTTTCCACTAAAGCTTTTGCTTTAAATTCGTACAACTGTTTCCACTGCTGCTGGGAATAAAAATGATCAATGTTTCAGTCCCTAATTGTGGAGGCACACAGACCTGCAGTCATCCTTTCCCTCCTGCCAGCAGTGACTGTGTGCCGTGGGACTCACAATTACAGTCAAGTCCATTACGTGCATAACACATTAAAAATTAACACTCTGGGATATGGTGTTCCACGGTACTTCCCGTAGCTCAAGAAGGTATTTATGAAAGAATGGGGTGAGCCAACACACATCTTGATTTCCAAAGCAGTGACCAAAGGCAATTTGCCTGCTATTCATCATGCTCACCGTAGCATAGCTTAGCAGAACCTGGAGTGCAATGAAGACTTCAGAAAAGCAGCTACTGAGTGAGGGGATCCGATATTTTACAGAGGCTTCACACTGGCTTCAAAAAGCTTTGCAGCAAACAGCCAGCTCTGAACCTATTCCACCCACAGGGGCTGTGCTATCTGCGAGGATCAGACACAAACGCTCAGAGACAATCTGGGAAACCAAATGTGGTTTTGTCCCTTGCAGTATCTTACCAAACAGCAACAGGGGTTAAGGCAAGGACAGACAGACAGACAGACAATGGCCTGATCCTGTTCTCACTGAGGCTAATAACAAATACTCCAAGTTCAATCGTAGCAGGACCTAATCCAGAGAAAGTAGAGCTCACAAAAGGAAGAAAGCTTCACATTATTCAGAAAACAGCTGAGCACATGGATAATATTTTTGGCTCTCCTTATAAAGAGCACCGCAATGCTGTCCTTCCTTCTTGGCCTGGGCTGGCTGCTATCTCACGCTTTTATTTCCTGCAAATAATCACTGAATGATTGATATTCATTTCCTCAGTTTGTGCTGGCAACAGAAAGTCCCTGGATCCTGAAGAAAAAAACAGTTTACAGCATCACTAGAAAAGAATTAGTTGCAGACAATAAAAATAGAGGAAAAAAAAAACTGAGAAAAAAATGCTGTGAGGGAAGGAAACTGTGCAATAATTTTGCATATGCAGAGCAAGGGACAGTTAAGAAGGTGATGTGCTCTTCCTAAACTGGAGATTGAGAGTTTCACTGATTTGCCTTGTGGTGTGTGTGTGCATATATGGACATTTATTGCTGCTATGGTCTACCAGACTGAAAACTGTTTTAAGGAATGTTGGAAGCCAGTCTTGTCACTGCTGTGGCTTACTATGCGGCTTGGGATCACTTAACCTCTGGGTACACCCTACAAATGGAAGATGAAAGATGTCTGGGCATTTCTCTAGAGCATACTCAAAGTTTTGAAGACAAATACTTGCACAAAGAGATATTTCAAACAGTCTCTTGAACTTACTGTCTTCACTTGGCTTTGGATCAGGGTTGAGTACAATTGATTTAATTCAAACACACACATCAATCCTCTATCTCTTTTCTCAGTTCCTCTCCCTTGCTGAAGACAATGCTTCTTGCTTCCCCCTCATCCAAGCTTCCTGTGTAATTCAAGTTATGGTTGATTCCTGCCTTCCTTCATCCCTGTGCTCAGACTGTTGCCAAATCACTCCTGCACGCTATACACAAACCCAAGGCTGATCTTTTGTCCCTCTGCCCAGGCCACGAAATCATTCCTTGTCCAAGTCTCTTTTCTACCTCCCTTGTGTGGTCTCTACCCCATTGGGATGAACCAGTGTTTAAACTTCTCCCCTGCTCCCTCCTCCCCCAGCCTTTTGGCCTACCAAGCTGAAGTAACTTCACTTTGCTTTCTGTGCCTGTTCCTAAATGCAGTTGGTTTGGCCTTTTGTCACATCCCAGCTCAGGCCCTTCTGTCCTTTAATGATTGCAGTGCCACCAGCTTCTTCCTCTGCTGTTCCTTGTGTGTCTTCTCCCACACCCTGGAGGCTCCTGTGCTCCTCTCCCTCCCCACTGCAAATCAGCCCATCACCTCCAAAACAAGCTGTTCCCTGGCAGTTATCCTGACAGCCCACAGTTTGAGAGGCCCAGCCATAAAAATTCCAACCGTATCATTCCCTAGTTCCTCCTCATCTCTATAATCTCCTGCAACACTCCTGGTGTTTTCTGAACCACACCACAGGACCTTCAGCTTTCCTCACACATCCCCAAAATCGCAGCACAGGCCCTCAGTTCCCTCCCACAGCTGCCAGCTGCCCTGGGACCCACATGTGCTGTGACTCTGGTTTTACTTGCACCGACTGTCTGCCTGGCCAGCCAAATCAGGGACCTACCCATGGAGTCAACACTGCAGCTTTCACCTCCTGGAGGACACTGCTACGAGACAATCTCTTATCCAGCAGCTAATTCTTAGAAATAATGTAGAAACTTAATATTCAAGACCTCTCTGACCCATCTATTTTGGCCACAACCACTTTGCAGGTCCAAAAAAACTAGCAGCAGTGGAAAAAACAGACTGCTTAAGTCTCATTTCCTTAGGAAATCAGAGTTCAACCCACTCCCCACCCACTTCCATCTTTCAAAGCTCCTTTGAATGAGCTATGTACCCAGGAAAGCCTTGGCCCCCTTACCCTCTGTGCAGAAGCAGATATCCTGATCACCAAACCTCCCAGAGCTCGAGGTAGTAATTGCCACATTTCAAGCTACAGAAACATGTTCTGCAGCCTGGGCTAAAGCAAACACATACCCTGAGGGTACAGGGAAAGGCAAAGGAAGTGGTGACATCCATCAGTGAGGTAGGAAAAGCTCACTTGCAGCACTAAACAAATAACCACAGCAGCCTGACAGCCCTTACACTGCTCCATGCTGGAGGTCTACACCAATTACAACTGCCTTGAAAAAGGACAAAACAGCAGCTGTAAAGAAATTACTGAAGAGTCAAATAATTGTGCAACAGAAGGCAAAAATCTAAGGAAAAGGTTAGTCTGCCTAAAGAATAGGATAAGGATTAATGCTGAAAATCTTATAATCCTATTAGGTACCTCAGCAGCAGCAATCCCCAGTCTGGATCGTTACATGCGCTTCTGGTCATTCTTTGTCAAAAGGGACACAGTGGAGGCAGGAGGGGAAAGGAGAAGGGCAAGGAAAGTGTCTGGAAGAGCACTGGGGAAGATCCATATGAGGGATCTTCGTATTTGTTGGGCTGTAATTGTTTTTTACAACATAAACAAATAATTGAAATTATTTTCTCCTTTTCCCGAAGCAATGGAAGGGGATGCTCAACTCAGTCAAGACAATGAAGCCAAAAGAAGGTGAGAAACCCAGGAGGTAATTTGTGGAACAGACTAACTGTATTTGTTTATATAATTATATTAGGTAGGATTTGTGGTTTGGTTTTGGTTTTCATTATTCAAGTTTATCACTAAATAAGACAGGAGAGGATGAAGCTTACCATGTTGTGGGGTTTCCTGATTATCAGGGGAATAGTAAAGCAATTGGACTGTTGGTTCCTCTTTAGCAAAGCATGTCATATTCCAGGGAAGCAGCTGCACCAGTACCAAAGCTCCTTCTGTCTCCATGTACCAGTACAGCCACAGCCAGCCCTGGCTATTATATCCTTCTATTCCTTCTCCTGATCTGCTGGCACAGGGATCTGACCAGCACATAGCACAGGCTATCCCAGATGTGACAATATTCCTAATAGCATCTAGGCTATAGCCTGGGGATCAGCCTCAGAGCTGCTACCCCAGCCTGGGAGGGCCCCCATGAGTTCTCATGATTTGGTGATACCGCTTTCCCCAAGGAAAAGTTATTTACCTGCAAAATTAACTCTATCATTCCATAAAGCAGCCACTTAAATAAGTGGAAAGACTCTCAGCGAGTCTCAGGAGTACTTACCAGGACTCAGGTTACCTCCAGAAACGCCTGCACATTCACTCCCTTGAGCATTTTTAACCACAGGGATATTTTCTGGCTTTGTGTATTTGTAACCTGTTACAAATATACCAGCACAGTGCCGTCTACATCCCAAGCCACCCAAGTTTTGCTCCTCTGGTTACCATGCCACCAGCGGTGTTCAAACACTTAAAACATTTTAGTACCCCAACACAAACAGAACAGCCCTTATTTTGCCCATAAATAACTAATGTTTCCATTTCATTGGCACACAGCAGCCAAGATGACAAACTTCTGCTCCCAGAGATGGACACAGTTGGGAATCACTGAGATATTTCCTATTTCCTCAATATGTTCACTGGCTAGGGTGAGCTTCTTACACATGGAGCAGCAGCTGAGCTGTCACCATACCAGGATTCCTCGCTGAAGCCACCAAGAAGGGTGCCAATAGGTTTGTGTTCCTTATTATCAGTCCTAATTAACGTTCACACAGTGCCACAGACTAAAAATAAACGTCACTGTCTTTGCACCACAGGTTCCCAGTTTAAATCCAGCAGCCGGGGATGTGAAAATAAGCAGTGCACAAGGCCAGGGAAAGGGTTAATGTGAGCCCCTGGACAGGTCAAATGCCTGATATTCAAGAAGGGACTGGGGTGGAGGAAGCACCAGCTGCAGAGGAGGTTCTGGGCTGATATGCCCTGGGAGGTGGCTCCTGTAGTTTCTTTGTGGTCATTTTGCAACAGAAAGGTGGCTCCAGGGAAGTCAGGAACTTACCTATTCTCCCTCAGGGTGACAGCTGATGCCATCCCCACCCTGGGCCCCAGGAGATGTGGATACCTGGCCATGCAAGACCTACATCCCGATACACTCTGAAAATACCAGTGACAAAAATATCCCCCAAGGAAAAGCGCTGGGTTCTCACACCCCTGAGACAGATCAGGCTCACTCATTTGCAGCCTGAATCAAATATCCCTGTGGGGCTGGTTCAGTCCCCAAATACAACTGAGCAGATGTGCCCATGTCACTCAGCCAGTCGTGCACTGACTCCACAGGTATCAATATGGTGTAAAGCTCCACTTTAACAGTCACCCCACACACCCCTCTGCTTCAGGAAGCATTCCTCTGCACCGCCTTGGTGGGTGACCTGCTCAGTCCTTGTCCTCATCAGCACTTCCAAAGCACCATGCACACCCACAGTGCCAAGGCAGGCCAAGGACAACTTGGTGTCTAACACAAAGACACTCTGCTTTCCATCCAGATCCACCTCTAACTTCCCAGCCAGGCTACTAAGGAGCAAACTGAAACCTCATCTTGGTTAATGTAACCTAATGGCTGAGGAAACCCAATCGCTCCTCCTGGTGTAACTGCAGGGCACAGGGACCCTGACTGTCCTTCCAGCAGAAATAGCAAGTCAAGGGCTGTCCTTGGTGCTTCTAATTTAAGCAGTCTTGATCTTCCCAAAGCAGCACATACTGCTCTCCAGTTGACAAGGCCCTTTTTTGTTTTCCCCATCCAGGGCACTCCTCACATGGGAGCTGGAAGATGGCCAGGCACAAACAGGTGAAGCAACGTGGCAGCAGGGATGGGTGGAGGAAGTGGGCTTGGCCAGCCTGGAGCTGTCACACAGCTGCACTTGGGTCACAACAACCCCGTACAGCGCTCCAGGCTGGGGGCAGAGTGTCTTGAAAGCTGCTCAGCAGAAAGGGACCTGTGGGTATTGATTGAGAGCCAGCTGAACATGAAGCCAATGTGTGCCCAGGTGGCCAAGAAGGCCAAGGCATCTTGGTCTGTATCAGCAATAGTGTGGCCAGCAGGACCAGGGCAATGATTGTCCCCCTGAACTCGGCACTGGTGAGGCCACACCTTGAATCCTGTGTTCAGTTTTGGGACCCTCAATTCAAAAAAGGACATTTAGGTGCTGGAGCATGTCCAGGGAAGGACAACAAAGGTGGTGAAGAGCCTGGAGTACATGTCCTATAAGGAACAGCTGAGGGAACTTGGGTTGTCCAGTCTGGAGAAGAGAAGGCTCAGGGGAGACCTCATTGCTCTCTTCAACTACCTGAAAGGTCTCTTCTGCCATGTCTCAAGTGAAAGGATGACAGAAAATGGCCTTAAGTTGCACCAGGGGAGGTTCAGATTGGACACTAGAAAAAAAAATTCACTGAAAGAATGGTCAGGCATTGGAGTAAGTTTCTCAGGGAGGTGGCAGAGTTACCATCCCTGGAAGTTTTCAAGAGGTGTCTAGATGTGGCACTTGGGGATATGGTTTAGAGGTGATTATGGTGGTGCTGGGTTGACAGGTGGACTAGATGATCTTGAAGGTTTCTTCCAATCTTAATGATTCTGTGAACTATTATGTTTACTCACGTTGAGATCCTATGTTCAGATAGGTCTAAAGAAGATAAACTTATCCCCACTTTTCCCTTTTCCCCCACTTCTTGTTACAGGAAGACAGAAATGCTAAAATAACACTACCACTGAGGGAGAGACCTGGTAAAATATTGGGCTTATTATGATAATGCACGTGATGCCTATTAAAATCTGACATTCCCACTAAAACTACCAGCAGTGAAAGGTCTCACAGGGTTATGTTTACACTGACACTCTTAAGTATCATATTTAAAGCCCGGTCAAGATTAGGCAGGTACTTAACCCTCCCCAAGGTTACTGTTCCAGGCTGTCTTCAAACTCAGGCAGAACTGCATCAGTTTACGCACAAGCCAAAGCTTCAAAGTTTTCTTTGCAGTCCTTCAGGACACAAAAGGCCCGTGTAGCTGCTATAAAAATACCCCACGGCTCTGCAGCTATTTTAGGAAGCAAATTCATCGCAGGTAGAGGCTTACTAAGCTGGTCTGTTCTACTTCACGCTGCCTTCAGCGGGGCTGCCAGGCCCAGAGCGCTGACGAACGAGGGGAATGTGTCTGTCACCGAGGCAATGTTTTAAAGCGGGTCTGCGTGGAGGGTGTGCAGGGCTGGTGTGGGGCCCGGCCCCATGGAGAGAAGCTGTGTTTGACAGGAACACTGTGCCTGGCACACGCCCGAGGCTCCCAGCAGCTGCCTGCAAGAGATAATATTTCGTGGGCCTCCCCGGAGGCATTTGCCCTGTCGCTGCTCCTCCCCTCTCGGTGCTCCAGCTCAGCAGCACCGCAGGAGAAAGCAGCCCGCGGCTCTGAGCTTTCTCCCAGCGCTGGCACAGGACCTTCTGGGGACGGAGAAATAATTCATCAAAGTGTGACACTGAGGGCAGTAAAATCTGTGCCTGCTAGAGGAGAAAACACTCTCTGCTGTGTGACCGGGTCAGATCTGCACCCAGCTTCGCTGCTCCAAAGAGCCAGGGCTCAGCACCTGTGAGCCCCGATGGTTTCCCTGTCCAGTACTGACCTGGGGTTCCTGCTTCGAGAGCTCTGCCTTTTCCCAAGCCAAATAAATAGCAATTTGAAAACTAAATGGTACGTTTTAGATGGGAAGGGCTGCTTTTCCTGACTCTGGAGAGGGGGATGTTTATGTGGGAAAAAGCTTTTTTAGCAGCACTGACATTATATTCCAGAAATGACAGATGGTCTAAAATCTGCATTGTGAGTTAGCCTACAGATTTATGGTAGGCTTATGATATGAAAAGGAACAGAAAGAGACTTATAACCTAACCAAACTAATTTCTAGGCTAAAAAAGGTATGAAACACGGACTGCATATCAACAAAGAAGCTCTGCGTTATTTTCACAGAATACCCCATCATGCTGCAAGTATTATTCTGGAATTATTTTGACTGATACTATGTGAATCACCTTTTAGGAAGCGTAACCACATAGAGAAATACGAATTTAGAGCATAATCCTACTACATTCTGTGTATCCGAAAACTCAGTTCAGGTTATGGAAGACTTCCACCATCAAACCATAATTGGTTTGATGTCTGAGGAAGTGGTGAGAAACACAAAAGCTCCTGTTTGTCAACCCCTCACTGAAAGACAGGTTTAGACTTTCAGTGGTGTACTCATGGGATAGAAAACAGGAAAAAAAATTAAATTAAACTATAACCCATCCAAATCAATTGCAACATAACCTCTTTAGAGTATTGTTACCTCAGCTTCCCCGGGACAGAACATTACTAGAAGTTCTCAATTAAATGCAAGGAATATTTCAGCTCACCAGTGTAATTTGAAAATCAAACCAGAAGACGTCTTTGGCCCAAATATTCAGCTAAAGCCATGAAAAATGTTGACTTCCCATGGATGTCAAATGATTCAATCCACTAAAACAAATCTAGTAGTCCCAAGGCTGCTTCAGGTAGCAGTAGGCTTTGGGAATCTCCACAAGCTCTTGGAGGAGGACAGAAACCCCAGGCAGATCTCCACACTAGCCAAGGAAAGCAGTTCAGCACAGGAACAGCTATCAGGCACAGTCATGGGCAGCTTGGTGCAAAACAGGAGAAAATCTTACTGTCAGGGCATTTCTGTAAATACCACAGAGTCACAGAATGGAAGGGGCCTTAACAATTATCTTGTTCCAACCCCCTGCCATGGGCAGAAACACCTTCCATTAGTATGGTGGATATGGTGGATGCTGGTAACTTAACAATAAACAGCCTAACTCCTTCCATCAGGAAATGACTTGCTTATATCTCTGAGGACTCCAGGACATTAACCAGAAAAACCAGAAGACCAAATATTTGGAGGGACCAATCACACTGAAACATGTGGGACCCAACTCAGTTGTAAGTTTTATGTTCCAGAGCTAATATCTACCTCCTAGTTAAGTAAACAAACAAACAAACTCCCACATCCACGTTTAAAACATTTCTTCTCATTTTGATAACACATTTCAAAGTAAAGATAATACTGTCTTTAACACCAAAGCTGATGGCACTACTACTGATTTCTGATTATTTCTACTTCACAGAGTTTTGTGTCTATTTTAAATTACAAGAAAGTGAAACACATTACAATGACACGGGAAGATCATGTCAGGAACATGAGCTGTGCCCAGTTTTCAACTCCAGTTTTAAAGCAAGAGTGTAGAAAAACTAGGGCAAGATGATTCTACAGGTAATTTCAGAATATTCAGCCCATCCTCATGCTGTGGTTAGCAGGGGTGTCAGAATGCCACATGCTAAATATAACAGCTGTGACATTGCCGGGAGTTCATGGGCCGTGCAAACCACGCTTCTCTTTCTGGCCCACAGACACAGATTGGTATTTCTTCTGGGTGCTATGAACATTTCAGGGAGGGGCTGGGCACCTGCTTTTTTACTAGGACTTGCATAATTTTTAAATCTATTTTTTTTTTAGAAGAAGGAAAATGAGACACTGTCACACAGCTTGAAAAAGAAAGGCTTCTAGTCTTTTCCCACATGCATTTGACAAGGATTTCTAGTGTGAATTTAACAGAGTTCTTTCCTCCAGAGTCCTTTCTCATTTCATTCATCTTTTTTAATCCCTCCATTTTATACGGCTAATAACAGCATTGTAATGAAATGCATGGTGCAACTGAGATAAACACGGAGGGAGAGATCTCCAGCTGGAGCTAAACTGATACAGACCAGCCCCCAGTCTAACCCAGACATGAAGGAGAGGAAATCAGAGGGAAACAAGCCTCTGTACTGAAGCCATGGATCACTAACATATAATCAGTCAGAGCTGCTGGCTACACCTCAGAATTCAGCTTCAATTACAGTAAAATTATTTGTCTCCAATTAAAATTAATTAGAAGAAAAATGACCATTTAGTGGCTAATCGTAAACCATGGTGTTAGGATAAGTGGTACAAAACAGCAGGTAGGGGAGCCTAAACAATACACTGACCAGTCACCTCTTAGGGCTGTTCCAGGACAGCATCGGTCCTGTGGGGGTGACACCGACCACGACAGGTTAATGGGAGAGGCTTCCCAGAGCACTTCACAGACTGGGGATGCTTTGTACCTACAGGGCTGTGAGACTCGTTATGGGATGCATGGGCAGACAGTGGACTAGGGCTCACACACGAAAGGAGAAGCACACCAACATGACCAGGAGTGGCACCCTGCTTACTCTTGTTCCATGTCTTACTCCTTCACATACTCACCCATGATGGTCACCACGTTAAAATACCTACTGAACCTCCTGGAGTTCTCCTGAAGAACACAGGGGACAGCCAGCACTGTGGCTTCTGGACTTTCAAGGAGCTTCACCGATAGTGCTCAACAGAGAGTAAGAGCACTTCCTCCAGGGTTGACTCTGGAGGAACAGACTCATCCGGTAACTAAGCAGCAGCACTGACCCCCTGCCAAACATAAATTGTGAGCCCATTTTCTCCCATATCATCGAGCAGCAGGTGAGATATTTAAAAAGCACATCAACACTAAACCAAACCACTGTAAACACCTTTCTTCCCCACACTCTCCCATCTGAGAAGAGAAAGAGCAAAACACTACATGACAGGTATCACTTAGTGTGCTACTGGAAACTGTCCAGTGAATGTACTGTAAGAAATACAAATGTGTCCTTTAGACTGGAATCACAGTAATTTTGGTAGGAAGTGGTCTCTGCAAGTCTTTAATTCAAAATAGGACTAACTCTGAGTTTCTATCAGGTTGGTACAGGCCCTGCCCAGTCAAATTCTCAGTATCTCCATCTCTGGACTCCTGTTCCAGTGTTTGCTCACCCCCTTTGGAGAATTTTTTTCTTTACATTTAAACAAAATTTTCTTTGCTGCAACTTGTTTCCATTGCCTCTCACCGTTTTGCTGTGTGCCTCCACAAAAAGCCTGGCTCTGTCTTCTCTGTACCAACCCATCACATTTTTGAAGACAGCAATGACACTTCCCCTTCACCATCTCTTGTTCAGGTTGAACAAACATCCCACTCACCTCTCCTGGAGCACCATGTGCTCCAGTTCTCTTCCACTGGATTCACTGCACTTGGCCAGTGCCACCTTCATCCATTTGGGAAACCCAAATGGGACACACTGCTCCAGACAGACACTCCCTCACACTTTCCAAGCAGAAAGGAACAACCACTTACCTCAGCCTGCTGGATAACCCTCTTATTGAACCAATTCTGTGTCAAGATCTGGAGAACAACACCACTGCACCATGCATATCATGAGAAGTACAGAAGCACAAGGGACCCACTCCCCAAATGATGAGGAGACTCTTCCTTGCTGCTTGGAGAACCTTCTTGCTCAGCCACATCACCCCCTTTCCTTTGCAAGTGGTGCTGTCCCCAAGGAGATAAGCTGGGGAATACCAAACTTGGCTGCTAAGGGAAACACCACACTGGTCTAACTCTGTGACTTAACATAGACTGGGTTGCTGTTAGCAAAGAGCTTCAAAACGAAGGGTAAGGAGATGAAATGAATATTTACAAACACTGCTTTGAGTCTCTTGCTCAGCCATTGTGGGGGAGCTAGAAGAACAGCTGGATTTCCCTCATCTCTACAGCCACATACTCACAGGGTAAGGCTTTGTGTCATTAAGTGTGCAGTTTAATATAATGGTTTTATGGTAATGCTCTTGCACGATCTTTTCTTACATAAAGCCACTAGTTACTTCCATGCCAAACACCATAACCCACGGTACATATCTGGAGATAAAATGACACCTCCTTTCTTCTGTTGGGGCTGGGAAAGTAAATTACCCATACATGGCTAATAGTCATGCTATAATCATTTTTAAAAGGATCAGAGGCTACAACGTCCAGCAAAGCCTTGATCGAGCTAAAATTGATTTAAAGGGCTTTCTTAAATGACAATCTCCATCAGGACCCCTAAATTCATCCTTTAGAAGTTGGTGAATTCTATTTGCAGGTTAAATGAAGAAAGATGAAATGAAATTGATCATAAGAAGTGTTATATTCAGCACTTTCAAAAGGTTGAGCTGTGTTAGTAACAGGACAAATACACACACCAGGGTTCAGGACGCTTTAATTTCTCTGACCTACTAATTCAAAGAGGTTTTTCAGGACCATAACTGAGTGCATAGCAGGACCCTAAGCACAGAAACACCAGGACCTCTGTAAGTTGTACCATCCTTGATTACTTCTCTCCGAGACTTTGGGAAATAGTTGAGTTCTCAGATCCCCCATTGTACATTTTGGTTCCTCGTGGGCCCAGCTGAGCGTTCCCCTGGCTGGACATTCATCATGCACCGCTGACACACAACAGCTGCATCTGTTGTGCCTTTAACTTGCTGGGGTTGGGAAGGATATTGCTGTTTCTGGCTCAGACCATCCCAGCACACAGTGTGGGTGGACCAACACGCTGCCAGGAGGAGATGCAGTTGCACAGCCTCCAAAATTCATGCCATTCCCTGAGTAACACTTGCATATTGCCCAGAACCACAGCCCAAGTTCAAACATTTCTGACTTGCAATTCACTTTGCAGGTGCATGTGACAGATATAACTCATGCAATTTGTACAGAGCATTCTAAAATACCTTTGGCTTTGCTCAACAAAGAAGATATACGTACAAGTGTATATTTCAAGACAGAAATACTGGAATTTAGACACATTTCCTTAGCCACTCTGGGATGTTTCTTAAAATGCAAGGGTTCTGTTCTGAACTTTGGAATCTCTTTACATCTATTTAACTTTCCTACATAATGATTCATCCCACAACTGAATATATTCTGCTACAAAAAGACAATTCCTTCCCTGCTCCTCCGAAATAATTTTATCTCATTGAGTATCTCCAGGTTTTGTATTTCTTGACCAACATTCATTTCCTTTTTCAATGTCTGCTATTTTCCAATCTTACCATAGCTTCTCCCTGAAGCTTAACAGGTTAAACACTTTCCTGTTACACCAAATACTCTAAATTTCAGTCCCTGTAGTGTCCTAGTAAGTGAAGTTTGGGTCTTTAACTAAAGATAAGACAGAGAAACGGATTTTTTCCCACTTCCACCAATTTTCATAGTACAACTACTATTCACCTGCGTTACAGTTTTTAACAACCAGCTATTACCTAAAGTGCAGGAGGGACTGAAGAGCAAGGACAGGGATATTACTGAAACATCTCACAGCACTTCACACTGAGAGCTTCACAACGACATCTGGAGATTATAGGTTTGGGACAGAGAGATTCTTAGGGTAAAAATCTCTAGAGAAACCTGAGATGGTAAATATCTACAGGTTCCATTGACCTGGGAATTAAATGGTTTTCCCTGTAAATAGCAGCTTGGTCAGAGCCCGGGCAGAGCCAGTGGGAGAGCTGGAGGGAGAAGTTGCATTTTCCAGGCTCTGCTTCTGTGCCAGCCTTTCCCACCTCCACCATTACACCGACATGATCTCACTGGGAGCACAGCTTAGCAAGGCAGGACTGCCAATCCCCACATTTGTTCATTTAATCTCATCAGGTGATTTCTTGGAAGCTATTTGGGGAGCATCTCCGTTCAGAATAAAGTATCAGACAATGGCTTCTCAGAAAAGAGCACACAAACAACCTCGCAGGTTCAGAGTACAAATCAAAGAACCTGATGCCCACAGATACGTGCAATGTATGCACGTATTATAAAAGCTGGGATTTGAAATCCAGTTTCACAATTTGGTGAAGAGATGAAGGGGTTTGACTCAGTTATTTTTAATGCCTCCAGACAGCAGTATTGCTGCCCAGATACTCAATCCTCCTCCTGTCAGAAGATGCCGTGTTCCCATTTGCATTCAATTTTGATCTCTCTCAGACTTCTCATATCTCTCTGAATTTCAGGCTTTGGCTGAGAGCATTACAGAGAAAAAGGAATAAGCCATGCCACTCTCTTCTATTCTGCATTTCCCCAAACACAAATGTGTTCAGATCAAAGCCTGACACAGGCACAGCTCCATTCCTACACCATGAGGAATACCACTTTGTTTCAGGCTTGGATAGAAAGTCAATGCATTGCACAATTCCAAACTGTAAAGGCTTTGCCTCTCCTCTTTCTTTTGGCTTAGTGACTTCACCTCTTTTCCATTCTCACCTTCTCTCTCACACATACACCTTGCAGCTGGCAGCTACTCAAAAGATAAAATAAAATATAAACTGAGGCTCAGGAGCCAGGTGGAGACCTCACAGAAATAACTTGAGAGGAAAGCAAAGGGGAAGACAGCCAATGCTTCTAGGACCAGTACAGAGATTTCTAAGCAAGCAGCTGCTCGAGAAGGCAGCTTGTACTTTTTGTGGGAACGCCCACACTGCCTGCTATCTTATGTATGCTTTTCCATCATTTCTTATTCATTAATACTGCTGGTTTAAATGCCACAGTCCAGTGCTTGTTCTCTTTCCCAGGCAAGAAGATTCATATGGAAGGATGACAGTGTTGCAAGTGCCACTCTCAGAAACAAAGCATCACTATTTTGAAATTAATGGTTAAACTGCATCAAACACAACACACAGCTGTATAAAATGTGTCTGAAGAACTGAGGCTACACAGACTTCAGCCATTTATGGACTGACTGCCCAGAGTGAGTTTTCTTGGTTTCAAGAATATACCTAAATTATAATACTGTTTGAATAGGGACTTGATTTGTTACAGCCAAGTATCTGCAAACCTCAGCAGAATAATAATTGAAAAAGAATGCTGAGCTATTCCAGTGGTTTTATTGCACATCTGAGGGCAAAAACCTCAGGACACATTATATCAAAGAAGAAAAAAATATCTAATTTATAAGTAAAGCCTTGGGGGTGGGGGGTGGGATGGTGGTTTTACAGAATGGGTTTACATGAGATTAACTATGAATTACCTCAAGCTACACAGAAAGCAAAGTGGTTCACTTTCAAGTACCATGTAAAATCTGGCATAGTATTTATATCCTTAAAATGCATGTCCTGCCTCATGGACAGCAGGCAAGATCTTTCACTGGCTGTTCAGCCTCTCAAACAGCTCTGCTCATTCTGCAGAGATCTAGGAATAATCTGTGGAAACATGTACAGGGTCTGCATCATCAATCACATCTGTCACATCCCCTCGGGCCCTGGAAATGGCTGTCAGTGAGCCCTTGGGATACCCAGGTCTGGAAAGGCTGCAAAGCAGCACTGATTTAAGACAGCCAGGACCAGGGATGCAAGTTAAGAGTAGACCATGGTTAGCCAGCACCCTCTGTAACAGAGCTTCACATAAGGGCACCTGCACAAAGCATGAGAGATTACAGTTTCTCCCTGTCTGATATGATTAAAGTAGCTTTAAAAACACATGTGATAGGGTGCAATAAGGCACTGAATTTAAATATGAGATGGTCATGCTCTTCATCCTCAGCTTTCAGTGGGTATTAACACTTGGTAGAGAAAAGCTCGAGAGTGAAGCTCAGCAGAACTCCAGAGCTGAGCTTAGAGGTGTCTTGGTTAGAGGCTTTGGGATGACCCAGTCAACTGGCTTTGGCTGCTACAGTGCAGGTAAACCCCTACTCCTATCTAGTGATGAAATTCCAATACTAAAATGAAAGGATTAAGTAACTGTCCTGACAGAATTGTGCTTTTAGGAGCCCTCTATCCTCGATCTGTCAACACTCAAAAGGCAGTTTAACTTGAAGCTCATAAGGGACAGAAGTCCTCCACTGAACAAGCCAACTTCTGTCCTGTAATATTCAATTTTCTAGGATCCAGCTGGCACACTCTGCAAGGTCCTCACCACTCCAAGCTACCTTCTGACCTGAGTGGATTTACACTGCTCACTGACTCCAGCAGAGCTGCACCAACTGACACAACTTGTAGCCCAGGTATTGCCTCAGGGATGAGAAAACAACCGAGGTTTGTCCTGAACCAGCATTTTTTAGCTCTTTATTCAGTCTGCCTGCAAAATATCCAGCCTTGATCCTTCAGGTTTACCACAAGCCAGGACTTGGAATTTTTGTGGCAGTTCTCATTAAAATTGGGCAATGACCACTTAGCCTATTTCTATGGGCAAAACAGAGAAGCTGTGGTTATTCCAGAGATGAACTTACTTTTTTCCCCTCATATACTGTGGGGTTTTTGTTAGAAGGTTAAATCAAGAAGCTTTCTATTTAATTCCATCTTTTCTGTTTGGATAATCACACTTCATTTCACAAGGATTCTGTAACTCTGATCATGTGCCTGTAAGGCTTTTTTTGAGCACATAAAATGATACACTTAAATTTGATTGCTAGACTAAAGAAAAAGACTTGGTGCAATTCCTGATAGATCAAAGAATCTGCAAATCTTCTAAGTGAATGTGTGGTTTCTCAATTATCTCTAAGTGTTCAGGTGACCACAGCAGTCTGTGTTACAGACTCATGACAGTTATAGCTATATATATCCCTAGGTATGGATATATGTATGAGATAGATGATATCCTGAGAAAGGATCATTAGACCTCAGTTTCCCCCTAAATCATCAGAGTCAGCAGGGGATTGGTTTGACTGATGGCACTCTGACAGCTATGAAAAGAGGTGAGCACAGTGTAACAAGCATGAGAAAATTCCTACAACATTTATGCAGGAAACCATTTACTCTTAGTTCAGTGTCTGGGTTTTTAAGGTATGTTTTAAATAACAGCTTCCTCTCTGCATCTGATCCTATGAGAAAGACCCTTTCTGTATATAGGACAGCAGAGTGTGTTGCCATGGAAATTATTATGATCTACTTAAATTCAACAAATCCAGCCTTATGAGGTATATTCCCTGGAGTATCTCAATTTAATTATTAATGTTCTTTATAAACAGCAACATCCTTCTGCTTTGACTGAAATCCTTATAAGCAGAATGAAAACAATAAACCTGGAAAGCAGCGTCCTTTGTTCAGCTGCAAAACAGGTACAATTAAACCAGGGAAAAAGCAAGCAGCCTCCAAGCTACCCTGTCAAGGTGCTTCAACTCAGACCCAGACGGATCACCTGCTGGGGGAATGTCTCATTCAGTGCCTGTGTCCATCATGCCCCAGCCTCTCTGCTGTGATCTCCAGCAAAAAACACCAGCTAGGATAGAGGGCTTTTTTTGTAGAGGGACATGTTTGGTGGAATCCAAACACTGACCATCAAGTTACTTGCCTAGAACCACCTGTCTTGTGCTCCTTTTCCAGTCTAACCTCTCAATCTTCTCCCATGAAATATGTGACTAAACCCAAAGCCTTTCAGCCTCAGGGCAGCTCCAGCATCTGACTCTCTCCTTCACATGTCACCGTGAATTCTGGAGGTAGGTTTTAGGAGCCAGATGGTGTTATTCAGGCTGATTTAACACTGGGGATAGTTTCTTGTGGATCACATAATAATATGGGTGGCTCACAGGTCCAAGTTTAATCATGCACAGAACATGTTCTCCCAAGTCCCCACCAGAAGAGACAGCACGATGAGCAGAACCCTTCCATAAGCAGGATGAGGCTCAAGAACCTCAAGCTGCTTATCCACAGAAGAGCCTAAGGCAGAGCATGGCCCAGAGCAATCCTGTGGGAACTGCCTGAAACAGAACAGCAACCTCATCACTAGGGCTGTTTCCTGTACCCTGCAGCCTGGGGGAGCTGCTCTCCCCAGTGCTCACAGCAAAGTATCAGAGCACTGGTGCTGAAGACATCAAGACAAAGGTGACCATGAAATATTGTGATGACCAGAGAAGCTCATCTTCCTATCATTGCTCTGCTCTTCGCCTTCATCAGGTGTTTCCCCTTTATCCTCCGGAAGGGTGTCCTAGAAATGCCACCCAAGATTCCTGCTTTCACTCCACCATGAGTGCTCCTCAGGGACTGACAGTCAGGAGAGCTCTGCCACAATAGAGGCTCATCTACGTAAAACATCCCAGAGCATCCCTGGACTTTTGACCTTTCGCTTGCAAATTTCAGTTCAAAACTCATATTTACCCTGCCCCTCCATTTCTGATCCAGAGAATGTCCCTCATGTCCACATCAGGGTCTATCACATGTAAAGCAGAACTGGTAGCTAAGATGGACAGAGATTATCTCTAAGACTACTTTACAGGTACCAAATTAAGAAAGAATAAATAACTTGCCCTCTTCCCACAGGGAATTTACAGCACTGCTGAACCCAGTGTTCTCATACAAAATCTGCCCTTTCCTTATGAGGTTGGTTATTGGTCATAAGCCTCCCTCCAAAACATGAGGCCAGAAATGTCTGGTAGTTTTTGGCTTTCCTCTATAAACACTTACTTGGAAGCTGGAAGCAAGAAATAGAATAAATGAGCTCAACTGAGCTGAATGAAAGGAAGCAGCAGTATGAACTCAATAGAAGTGTTTCTTGTGTAGGAGCTGCAACTGTTTGTTGATGCTGATAGCACTGCATTGCCTGTAGACTCACAGGCAGGCTACACACATTGCTCTGGCATCCCTGGGACCCATCCAAAAAGGCGCAAAATTCCAGACATGAGGGGCATTCTTTGTAGCTCCTCACAAATAGGTTCTTCAATACTGGTTTTGTTGTCCTGTAAAATCTGCCATTTTGGAAACCAAGATATTACCATGGGCTCCGTAAAAGAAAAAGGGGAAAGAGAGACTGCAGCTTTATTGACCTATTGATTGATTCCTTCTTTGAAACTGGATGTTTATTTATTAACAATTAGTGCATTAGCAGTAAGGGACACAGCAAGTAGCATTTGAAGGAACAAGCCTTTCCTAAGTGTGACACCAGCTGTCCCCCCGTCACTGCCAAGAGTAAATCTCCAACTTGACACCTAATCCTCTGCCTCCATATAAATGTGCATCCCCTCTGAAACATAATCCCTGCTCTTCATTTCTACTTACTGTACAACCAGCTTCTCTCCTTCTTCGGTACCATCCTTGCCCTTCTTCTGGCTCTGCACTGCTTTTATCAGCCTGCAGGTCACTGCTTTACCATGCAGTGCAAATAAAAATCCTCTGTCCTCCCCTTCTCTTGCGAAGTGTGACTACAACAAACAAAAAGCAGGGTACTCTGCCAAGGAGTTACGCCTGTTCCGAGGCTCATATCAAATGATGAAGTGGTTCTGTGTACAAAGTTTGGGAAAGTACCACCCATGTTTCTAGCTCTGGAATGGCATTCCAGGTCTGGAGTGTCTTCCCAAGTCCTGCCTGTGGAATGAGCAGGCATGTCCTGTTATTTATCTCAGTCATTCTCTTCAAAAGCACACAAGTCATGGGAAGATAAAACACAATTTTCATTTTGTCACTTCTTCTAGCTCCTTCTCACCACTCTGCTCACCATCTGTTTTGCCTGTATTTCATCCATTTAGATTTGGAGCTCCTCAGAGCAGGAATCTTGTCTTACTACATGCATGTGAAATGCCAGAAAAGAGCATGAAGACTGTACCAGTAATGGTGTCACAGAGGTATCATGAAGGAGCACAGGATCAGCCTTATAAATGATTCACCCAGAAGGCAGAGTCATATGTATTCAGACCTTATTTATTTTTCTATTACTAAGAACTTAGGAGAACCAGCTAACCACCACTGTCTAGGTGCTGTAAAATAAAAAATACTGAGACTTGCTTCCCCAAAGAGTTTGCAATCTAAGTAGCATACCAGTGATAACAAAAGTGTGTGGTACATTCCCCTGCAAAAAGCAGCATGTGATTAACTTCAACAACACGGGTGATTTAAGTGAGATTTTGCCACATCAGTGTTTTGCTTGCAGAGAGCCCGATGACATGGATGCATCCCTCCATTAGCCACTTCACCTCACAAGACCTACCTGAAATCTGAGTGGCCCTGATCAAGTCAAGTGGACAAGTCAACAGAAGGAACTCTAGACTCAGATCCTTGCTGCCTACTGAGCACATAGAAGGAATTTTGTCATACAAAGGTTTTGCAGCAACCCAAACTGGCCAGTACTTCTGCAGCACTCAGGTCTTCATCCATCTTTATGATTAGCCTGAAAGTTCCCAAGATACCATCCCTGTCTGCTGAGAACACAGAAGCAGAAAGGCGAATGCAGTGCTCAGTACTCAGAAGCAACTGCTCAAGTAGGAGGCACAATTGTACATCCTCCTTTGTCCCATCTGTACCAAGCATCTCCTCTTGACCCAACAGCTCCCTGTGCAACACACTGCCTCTTCTAATGGAAGCTCCTTGGAGATGCCAGTTTCCCTCTCAATTGCAGTAAGAACATGGAAGAATGTTTCTCAACCTTTCCTAATCACTGGACCACCCAAACCTCTAAAAGGAACTCAAAGCTCTTTTTGCACTGTTGCTTAAGGAGAGATGATGAATAAGAAGTCACACAGAACTGGTAAAATGTCAAAATATTAATATTTTACAAAACTTCAGTAGATATAATTACAAAACTTGTAACTAAAAAAATAAAGTAAAAAATTGTGTCTTCTCTTTACATCAGTCAGTACATAATTGCCTGTATAAGGGTTTCTGTTTCAGAGCTGAAACGTTTCCATGGACTGTCTGATGTTTTGTGGACTGCAGGTTGAGTACCTTGGATATAAATCTTGCTGCTGGGACCAGGAAACCTATTTTAGGCAGTGTAATGCCTGACTTAGTCGCCTGAATTAGGCAGTCTGGCTGTTGTATCCTACTGTCTGTGACACAGAGGATCTGGAAGGGAATAGGTGATCATTCAAAATACTTCAGCCTTTGGTTGTTTAACTGCTTGAGGCAGCATGTGTTTAAGCCTGTAGGTTTGCTCTATCCCTCTCGCACCCGTCACAAATCCATAAAAAGAATCACAAACACGTTTCCAAATTCCCTTCATCAGACTCCCTTTTATTAATTTATTGACCGAGGAGCCTGGAGGAAATATATTACCTTGTTACCACAGATTTTCTGTGGAATATTGGACACATCACTTGATCTCCCTGTGCCGCAGTGCACTTACCAGTACAATGGCAGTAAAACCCATTTTGATGATCCAACACTAAATTAATCCTTCTAAGTGCTTTAATACAGTGAATGGAAGGGGTCCCACAAGGGCAAAATACTGTACTAAGGCAGCTGTGAAGATCAAGCCCCTTGGCTATATTCCATGGCTTCCAGTTTGGTACAACGTCCTTCCTTACCACACCAGGACCAGTAGGACCTGTGATATGCACACAAGCAAATCTCCCCCATTGGGGCCAGGAGCATTTCCAGCACATCTGTGCTTGGGCAGGAAAATCTGGGTCACGGCTGCCAGAGCAGGAGGCAGAGCTGTCCCCTGCAGCGTGATCACAGGGTCACATTTCACACCAAGGGCACGGCAAATGTCGCACCTGCGCTGGGCGCTGCTCTGTCACTTACTGTCACCAACAGGTTCTGCCCCCTCAGCAGAGCCAGAGGCTGCAGCAGAGATGCACGTGGTGGATGGAGCCACAGAGACCACATGCTCTTCACGTGAAGGACAGCAGCAGTGCAAGGCTGCAGCACATTTTGGAGGGGTTACATCACCGTTTGTATAGTAAAGTTTTGTAGCAAACTCTGCAGGTATGGCAAGTGGTCTGCCCTTCACACTTTCCAGCTCCAGAGCACCTGAGTCTACTGCAAACTTATCCCACAGCCTTAGCCAAGAGCTCAAGCCACACTTTGGGTCCTTTGCTGTATTTTCAGATAATTTTACATTGCTGCTATGAGGCCTTTACAGAGCAGCAAATACCTCAATCCTTCATCTCACCTGCCAGCACCAAATAAATAAAGCAGCCTGTAAAGAAAGGACCTTCACATATATGACACATATCAACTGAAACACTAATGCTGACATATCAATAACCAACAGCTCGGGGCTGTGCTGTGCTTTCATGAGGGCATCCCTCACCTGCTTGAGTGGATCCTGTCTCTGCCTCTCATAAAGACGACACAAATTACCATTTCCTACCATCAGATAATATCTATGATACGACTTTTCAGGTTCTGTTTCATTCATAAATTTCTTCAGGCTTCCCATACACATGAAAAGCAGGAGGAGGAAAGATCTGCTAAGTTTCTCTAAAATGGAAATTCCTTACTGATGTAAAGATTAAATCTGTGTCTGACTCAGTAGCACTATGGATTGACACCAGCTGAGGATGGGGGTGGTCAATCTCACACACCCTTGCTAAAACAGCATCACAGTAACCAAGAAAGAGAAAGCTGACAAATTGTGGCAGGGAAGGGAATTTCACTTATCAGTTTAAAGAATTCTTTGGTTTCTCTTTGATTTTGTTCAGACCTACCTACTTCCAGGGACAGCCGGAAGAAAGGATGCCATCCTCTTTCACATCAAACCATAAGAGATCAACCAGGCCACTACTGATATTTTGATTTAAAAGGAAACAAATGCAGGCAAAAAAAGCATAATTAAGGCTGTGGGTTTTCACCATTAAGAACATATTTAACCGTTTCATAATAAGTTACTATGCACTTCTAAGCTTCTCACAGCAAGAATTCAAGTGTTTAAGTCACACAATACCATCTCGACTATTGATGATCTATCTGATCCAGCCTCATTTCTACTGACATCTCCTTCCTCTGCCACGTGTTCCAGAAGGCTTTCAACAAGCAGTGTGATGTGCCTGACTTTCAGAATCTCGGCCAAAACCTACATTTGTTTTGCATGACCCCAAGCACAAAAAACCAAGTTCTGCGTTTCTGAGAAAGGACAGGATTTCCACACCAATACAACAGGCTGCATTTACATATACCACTTTAAACTCCAAAATGCCTGCAGACAACAGCCAAAAAGTAGAGCAGACCAGCAACCACCCAGGATTGCCAGTGCTGTGCACTGTAACTGAACTGGACAGCAATAATGAAGACAGATCCCAAACCCTTCTCCTAGAGAGGCCTCCACCACTCGAAGCAAATAGAACCTCCTTTGAAATGAATAACAATAAAGTGCAGATGGTAGGACACGCCACTCGTCCCTTCTGGTCGGTCTCAGGGAAGATAAATTCAGCACAGTTCATTACACTCCACAGATGAGGAAACCAAGATACAGGTGCTCCAGGATGTCCTTTGAGATGTACTCAGAGATGATGAATAAAAAAGGGGCTGTAATTAATCCACAAGTAATAATGTTATCCTATTTCAGTTATTGTGAGAGACACAGGAAAAACTAACTCCAAGATGCAACAATTGCAATTACAGTGATTGCAGACCCCCCTTGGTGGAAAAGTCGCCTGTGAGCCACTACCTAGAGGAAAAAAAATTCCAATTTTGTTCTCACTGAGGTCAGTGAAAAAAAACCTACCTGGGACCACAAGACAATGAGAACTGAGCTCTTAAAGGAAAAAGATATCCAGGGACAGGATTATCTTTTTGTTTTGCATTTGTACAGTACCTATTGCAGATCCTGAACATAATAAAGTCTTCAGCTTTAACACACAGCTATGGCAGTATAAGATGCTGCTCTGAAGTTATGGTTTCTCTTCTGGGGGTTCCCAACACACAGCTCTGCAGGCAGAACAGAACCAGCCAGCACTCTGGATACCAAGCCCAGACACTAAAGGTGAAATGAGGTTTGCAGTAAACTGCCTGACTTCCCACTGAAATGGGTGAGAAGTGCTCACAGGCTCTTCTCCTTCAGCAATATTGTAGAAATAGAAATTGCTAGGACAGAGTCAGTAAAAAACAAATCAGAGACAACAGAAGCAGCAAAGCACCCAAGACCCAAAGCAAAGGTTTGCCTTTTCTTTTAAAGCCCTTTCTGTTAGCTGAGTCATATCAGACATAACCCCTGTGGAGATCAGCAGAAGTCATAAGAGCACAAAGCAATATTCACAGTGTGACTAAACCACACCACAGCACATTCCTCATAATCCTTATCAGCTAACAAGATTTAATGAAAAAAACCAACTAAATAGGCAAAAGCAGGGGGAAAAAAGCAGAAGCAGGTGGCCATTCTACTGAAAGCACAGCTATCTGTGCTGATGGATCAACTAGTGATTCATAATGAGACAGGGAAAACCAGATTACATAGATTAAATCTTTGTCATGATCCTAATCTGCAGACCACTGTACACTAAGGAGTCAGTGATCCACCTAAACTAACCTGAATGGGTGGAGGTCTGTGCTGTGCTGCAGGTGTATCCTGGCCTGTATGTCTGGCCAGTGTTGGGATGTACATACCCCTTGGATGCAGGATCAACTCATTCATCACCTGAAATTAAACCACCTGCCTGTCCTTGTTTGCCTTCATCTAAAAGTGTCTCCTGTGAACATCCTTTTCATTTGGCAGTAGAAGTGATGAATGGAAATACCTTTAGAAATAAAAAGAAAATGCTCTGAGAGCTGAAAAGACAAAAATGTAAGGTAACCTTTCCACAGACAGATCTGCATGGTGTGCTGCATCAGACTGGAGGGCTTTTCCATCTCAGGCAGCCTGGGGTTTCCAGCATCTGATGGAATGTAAGATTATTTATACTCTCCTCTTTTTCTTTGCAATGTTAGCTCTAGCAAATGGTATTTTAAGCAATACTCTATGAAGCCCAAGTTTCTTGCTGGGATCATAGCAAATCATCACTTTCTGATGCGAAATACTTGGATATATGGAGGCATATTAAGCAGTGCAACAAAAGTGGTGACCAAGCTTGGCTTGCCCTAGGTTTCTTGGCAAAATTCTTTTTTAATTATTATTCTGGTTACTAAATTATTAATATTTACACTGCATATTCAAATTCTTATTTGCTGTTGAAATTGTAGCATAACAAATAATTGGTACTGCCCTCTACACAGCTGATTCCACGCTGTGACACGTTATTCAGACAGCAGGACTGTGTGGTCAGGTAATTACCTGACTGGTCAACTGCTCCCTGTCCTGCCCCATCAGATTTTCACCCAGTCCATGTGTCTTAGATGAAATGACCCGTGTATGTGTGCATGTGCTGAGACAAGTTAAACTACCATCTCTGTGCAGACATTCTTTGTTCTTGAGCATTAGCTGGGTAACACAATGACAGGGTTTTTTCAAAGTGAGAATTAGTCTAGTAGAGAAGAAAGAAAAGCTGCCTTGGACAATACATGCTATATCTCACATTGCTGGCAGAGATATCTGCACAAGTTATACTGTTCAAATTAAATCTTAACTATTTAACACGCTTTCCCAGAAGGAAGTGCAAGCCCAATAATGGCCAGCAACAGCTGCAGCTGAATCCAGATGACAGACCTCCAGCAGCTAAATTCAACTCTAGAGCCCCCGAAATCTCCATATCTGACAGCCACCCAATGTGTTAATGAGCTAGCTAAGATCAAGGTGAGTTTTCCTTTTGATGTTTCATCTCATATGGCAAAAGAGACCTTGAAAATGCTTTCTCAGTGCTGGAACTATGCTGATGGTGCAACATCATGGCACGTTTCTTTCAGACAAAGAAAGTGACAGGCCCTCCCAGACCCTCTACAATAACTTAAGAGCACAACAGATGATCTCCTGAGTCTGCAGATATAGGTATGAAACATGTAAAACTGGCAAATGTTTCATCTGATTCAGCGTACTAACCTCGCCCTGCCACATTTCCAGAAGGGAGATCAGCCATTCTGCTGCCCCACCTTAAGCCTGTAATCCCCCTTCCCCGAGAATTTTCCTAGTGGCATCAAAAACGCCCTTTTCTCAATAAACTTCTTCTCAGGTTGGGCAGATGAACATATACCTCGAGCTTGGTCCCTTTTCCCCTGTTGCCTGGGAAGAATTTTCAGGGAATTGCTACCATGTATTTCCACCTAGAGCACTTCCATCCATGGAAAAGCTGTGGGACGAGTGCAAAGAGCCCCACGCTTCTCCTCCCAGGCTGACAGGTTAAAGGGAAATCGACACCGTCTTTTGAGAGGGTGGGCGGCAGGTCGCAAAGAGGAAAGGAATATTTGATGTATCTTTTGCAAAACAGAGGCAAGAAAGCGGTGGCGGCGGCCGGGAGACCCCGCGGCCGCCTCTCCCACGCCCCCTCGCGAGCCCCCAGCCGCGCCGAGCCCGGTAACAAAGCGCCGATGCCCAAATCCACGTCCATTTTCCCACCCGCGGATGCTCCATTCCCCCTCCCGACCCCGAGCCCGTCCAGTGCCGAGCGCCAGGCGATGCCACCCGCCCTCCTTCTCCGCTGTCACCTTGCGCTTTGCCCTCCACCCATCCAGTGGTTTTCCCACGCTGGAAAATCCCGCCTGGCCCACCTGCCTCCCCAGCCGGGCAGCCGAGCGCCCCGGCCCCGACAACAACCTGCTAAATTTAGCCCAGTATCCCCGGCAGGGGCGAGCGGGGCGGGCGGCGCGGACACCGCGCACACACACGCGCGGACACGCGGGGCACAAGCCGCAGGTGCCGAGCGGCAGCTACTCACACCACTAGCCTGGAGATGATCCATGAGACCATGGCGCTGCCGGGTGCCGCGGGGCTGGCTCTCCCGGCTGGGAGGGCTCGCCCGGTGTGCTCGCCCGCCGCCGGCCGCCGCCCGAGTGCGCGGGGCGGGCGGCTCGGCCATCCGGCCCCGCAGCCTCAGCGCAGCCTCACTGGCGGCGCCGCCCGCAGCCAACGCGCAGCCGGGCCCGGCCGCCCACACTGGGCAGGGCCCGCGGCCGCCCCCCGCGGGAGGAGGAGGAGGAGACCCCCAAGCTCCCCGATGGCGACCCCCGGGCGGGCGGGAGCTGTGGGGTGCGGAGGGAGTCCCTGCCCCACCCATGGCATCGTGCGGGTTACGCGTGAGCTTCAGCACCACCGCAGCCGAGGAGGGCACGAGGGAAACCCTTCATATCAAAGTAAGGGCAAAGCTAAGGCGCCGGCTCTTCGATATATAGAAAGAGACGGATTTCTTCATTTCCTCACACACCCCAAGGTTTCCAGGCACAACTGACAAGGGATTAGCCACACAATCCAGGTGAATTCCCATCACTGCCAGCAATCTCTCCTCCACATCACTTTTCATTAGGGGGTCTCACGGCTGTCAAGACAGATCTCCACGAGGAACATCTGCCCACATGCAAAACAACAGATGTTGCTTGACCTACAGGTTGTTTTTCCCCAAGTTTCCCTTGGGTCCTTCTTCTTTTCCTTCACTATGCTGGCACTTGCCAAATGTGGTTAGATTGACGGAAATCACCTTTCCCTGCTTTGGTTCTTCACCTCTATTGGAAGCACAAGTGCCCATGGCAATTCATGATGTGGTTTAGTCTTGTGGCAATCCTGAGATATCTCAAGGTTGCCACCAGTGTACGCCCAAGCTTCACTTGGAGGCTGGTCCATGGAGCAGCTGGCCTGGTTTTTGGTATTAGGACCAGGGCTCCAGCCACCCTGGTTGCACTCACTGCAGGATCCCTGCCTCCATGCCTCACACATTGTTCTTTTGGAGTACTTGGCATCTGCAGTAAATTTTCCCTGTTATTCTGAGACAGCGCAGTTGAAAGAGGCTGAAAATCCCTAATGTATCATGAGTAACCTGTGAGGAACTCTTGTAGGGGGAGATGGAACATTTCAAACAGAGGTAGCAGAGCTAGGAGCTGATCACAGACCTTCCTGGTCCCAGGTGGCCACAGATACCCTCACAGTCCTGTTTCCCCACGATATCCAGCCCCATCAGAAAATCACAGAATGGCTCGGGTTGGAAGGGACCATGTAGATCATCGAGTTCCAACCCCCTTCCATGGCAGGAACACCTTCCACTAGACCAGGCTGCTCAGAACCCCATCCAGCCTGACCTTATCTGACACCTTTCTTCTGTTCAGCTCGAAGTCCTCCATAACAGGAATCACCTTTCCTTATGCAGGCTCTCTGGATCTGGTCCCCAGAAAACCAACACGTCTGGGGACAGGCAGAACTAACAACTCACAGTCTTCAGCTAACGCTGCAGGCATGGACGCACCTCTAAAAATTAATTTCTCGGGCAGTATCTACACGGCTGCATTGCTCCCCTCGCCGCAGTGGGTCTGTTCTTCCACCAGGGGGAACTTGCACCCCGCGCTGTGACTCGTAACCCGCCACCTCCGCACCCACATCCCGGGTACAGCAGCGCTTCTGCTCCAAACACCGGGATTTTGGGTTACAGACGGGCTGGGAACCACAGCTGCAGGTATGGGGCCAGCACCAGACACTCCTGCCTCGGGGATTGTAAGGGCCGGCAGCGGCAGCATCGCTCCAGCCGGCATTCTGACTGCGGTACAGGCACACAAGGCAGGGCTGGGTGGTCTCCTGCAGTAAGCACGTGTAAATTAACTGTCTTTGTCTCTGCAAGATCTGCCTTCTCTCCAAAAGAAGCCATTAGGTCATCCAGCCCAAACTCTAAGGCAGTGAATCATCCTGTGGCTGTCTTGCTTTGTGTATCATAGCCAAATAAGTACTTGGAAGCCTGTTATCCAAGACTTTTCTTGTATCAGGACTATTTTATGTGAGCTTTTAGACTGCATGTTGGCAGACACTCCATAACACTACTGCAGTTAATGGTGAGATATTATCAACTACAAGGCACAGATCTCTCTGCACCAATATTTGTGTAATCACCACAGTACACGGAACTTGCCACTTAGTACTTGCTGCATGTTTCAAGCATAGAAAAATGGACCAACAGGAGAAGATACTGGATCATGGAGATACTACAGGGGACAACACCAAAAGCTACAGCAAAACGTTTTAGTGCTCAAATCATAACAGCCTCATGTCCTCTTGGCTCCTTCCAGCCTCTTCCAGCTCACCATGTTCCCTGCAGCTCCTCCCAGTTGCCATCACTACTGACCCCCCTCTCTTTTTTGAGCAGCAACTCTCAGAAAGGCTTGATTATTTTTCTGCCTGGCATCTCTCTCTGGGTAAGCAGGACATGGACCCCTCTTGTGCCGCTTTGTACACAACTGACGCAAACATCACCTCATGACTGGTGACTGATCTTAAGCCTCAAATGCACACAGATAGTTAACAAGGTGATGGAAAATCTAAGGAGCCCGACCATGAGAATACAGGGAGCTTTGCTGAGACAGCTGTTTGGTAAACAGGGTGAATGGGAGAAATTTAGCTCTACTGAGTCACCAGTGGAAGGGTGACAATGCCCCCTATCTACTCCTCATGAGCTGTGTCTTAGGACAATTCACAGCTCTGTGACTGTGAGCTCGGCTTGTGACACCCCAAGCATCCTGGAAGGAGGCTCTGCTTGAAGAAAGAAAAGGGAACTTTGCTGTTAAACCACCTTATCCAGTCTATAAAAAACAACAGAGAGACACAAGAAGAGTTAAAGCTGTAGGAAGAGCTATGAATTAATTTACACAGCCAGCTCAGCAGAGATGCCACCCAATGTCAGCAGAACATTTTGAAACAGCTTTAGCAGCGGAAGAAGGTCTGGCAGTGAAAAATCCTACACAGATCACACCATTAGATGGTTTGATCTCTGTTCCCCAAATTAAAAAATAAATCAGCTTTGTTAATGATGGCAGAGCCACCACCCTCACCCTAAATACCACGTAACCTTCTCCTAGCAACTACTTTTCCTGAGCAGTTCACAGCCATGGAGATGTCAGACCCCCCAACAGCTCTCCTGTTGAACTCACAGCTGAACAACTGCCAAGCCAAGATTTCTTAGAACAAGAAGAGTCACTGGCATATATGCACAGTTACCAGATCTAAAAAAGGCCAAGAAGTGGCAAGTGCAGACACCTCTTAAGTCCTCCAGTGGACTGAACCTACACCAGAGGCATTTCAGAACAGCTGAAGGACTGACAACCTAGCCAGGAAATGCCCCCAGGGATAGAGAAAAATATCAGACAGAAAACTTGTGGTGATGTTTGGGTGCTGATCTTCATGTGGCAAAACCAAAACAACAAAATGAATATAAAAATAAATAAAATACACATGCGATAGACAAGGTGCACACATATATTGTGTAGTATTGCTACAGCACCTAAAAAGTATCAGGAGAAGAAAAATAGTTTGATCAGGAAATAAACATTCTGCATTCCATCAAGGAATACACACACATACATAAATATATATAAACATATACAGATACATATACTCACCCTCTTGAAAGATAAATATTTGGTGTTCCACCCACTGGGACAGAATAGGTGATTCCTTGCACTTATCTTCTGACTTCTACTTGGGAAGCAAAACAAAAGAAACAAATAAATGAAAACCTAAAGAGGTAACATGGACATTAGAGCAAAAATCCAAGAAGAATGCAGCTCCTGAGCACAGTCATGCCCATCTCTAAAACTACTTTACTAACAAATACAGAGCAGATAGGAAAAGGTTAATCCTACTCTATGGGCAGGATTGTTAAAGCACAAGGAGACAGTCAGCATTTCCTGGCTGCCATTTCCATCTTTATTATTGAATTACTTGCTTCAGAGCTATGACCATTAGCAAAGAAAGATTAAGAAATGCCTATTTTGTCTCAAAAGTGGTGTGGTCTGGCATTTGGTCTGGAACTGTGATTTCTGAGAAACACTCTTGATTCTCAATGACTCACTACAAGAGCCTGGGGGAAACATGGAAACCAGTGGGTTTGAATGTATCATTTGGCTTTAGGTAACCAAAATGGGTCAGCTTAGCCCCAAATATCCTAATGCAAGACTCTGCAGCACAGAGCTTAGTCACTGGTACTCAATATCTCAAATATTAAGCTCTGAGTAACTGAAGTTGTGCATCAAAAGTGTCTTCTGAGTCACCTGTTTTTTGCTTCCCATATCCTCTTATGTAACTTACATGAGACAAGATGCCTCTGTCTTGGAATAAATCCATGTGCCTTAGATTAATTCATTAGTGGCTCTGAGGCATCTGCAGTTCCATGGGAAATCATTCCAGTTCAGCATGTTTTCCTTTCTACTATTTCAGAATCATAGAATGTCCTGAGCTGGAAGGGACCCGCAAGGACTGAAAAAAATTCATGGATTACATAAATTGATGAAAAAAAGGACGGTATCTTAGACTGGGACTTATTTTTTCAGCCTTAAAAGTCAATAAAGACACTAATAAATTACCACTATTGTTACAGTATTTCTGTTACTCAGAGTAGTTTCCTTGTTAGGTGCTACCATCTTTTCATCTCATGTCTCCAGTTTATGGCCTGTCACCATTTATGTCCTAAAGACACTCTGCTATGGACAGTGTACAACTGAAATGTAAAAGGAAACAGTTCAATTAAAAAAAAAAATAAAAAAATAATTACAGTAGTGACTTTGAATAATAAGGCATCCTGTCAAAACTGGAAACCAGCAGCAAGACCAATCCTATTTTAGCTTTAAAACAGGACACTGCATGGCCATGGCAAGTTTCTGTGGATGATGCACACTGAATCAAGACCAGGGCAGGGTTACTCTTTAAATTTGCTGATGTGTGTCCCTCTGGGCCCTAATCATCAGCAACCACCAGGGAGGACATAGTGAGATGCAGAGAGCTTTGGTCTGATCCAGTGGGTCAGTTCTTATCTTCTTGCACTGGAAGGATGGGCTGTTTTGAATTTTATTACTGTGTAGTGTTTAATGATGACAACAATAGTAAAGGTAGAGAAGGATGACTCGACCGTGTTCTTGTCCTTAAAGCAGACACAGAGAGAAAGGAGGAAGGCAATTAAGTGCCAGTGTGAACGTGACATTTGCTAAGGAGGGATGTTGAGAGAAATATGGTCAGTGCACGGCCTTGAGGTTTCACTGAGGCGCCATGGAAATGCTGACGATAACAAGAAGCTGTAAATAATGAAAGGGGCCCCTCTGATGAGCAGAAGGGAAGCTTCCTTTGAGGAAACAGAGAAGGAATGTGCAGGAGGCTATCGATAGCCCTAATTGTGTCAGGAGAAAGGCAGAGGACTGGCTGCAAACTGCAGGCTGGTCTTAGCAGTGTCTAGAGACAGGCTGACTTCACAGAGTGGTGAAATGAAAGAACTGAAGGCAATAAGAGAGGAAAGCACAGTGGGCTTCTTCACCATCCCTTGTTGAATCACCTTTAACCAACTAATCATGGGCACTGCTCTAGTTAGCAGTATCCTGTACACAGATGAAATGACTGAGCAATTACTAGGCTAACATGGCTGTGTAAAAACATATTTTAATAACTGTATAAATACTACTTCATGGTAAGTTTTAATAAAAAGCCGGTATTGACCTTCAGGATCAATTTATATCCCAGCACAAAGTGGGATGTGGTTTCAGTTTTGCACAGAGCCCCCAGGGGGGCAGAAGGAAAGGAGCTGCACTGGCACACCTGGCAAAGATGCCTTCCCACAGGAGCTGCTCAGAGGTACTTGCAGGTGAGCAGCAACCTCGCTGGGACTGCACTAATTTCTCCAGGGGTTTTCCCATGCCTCTACCAGGACTTTCCTCCTCCTCCCATATGCCACAACATACCTGTGTCTCCCATGTGTGTCCTCTCAAGGTGTGTAAACCACCCACTGCTTTACAACTGCTTTACAACTGCCTTCTCCTCAGTTACACATGCAAAGAGAAATGCTGAGTGTCAAAGCATATTAAAGACACCGACTCTCACATGATGCATAGTCATGAACATGAAATTCCACCACACTAAGCTACTTCCAGTTCTATTTAATTCTGGAAAAAAAGTAAAAGGGATGTCAGGGAAAAGATGCCTCTTTATATGGACAAGTTATATAACTAAATTTTTCTCTGCAGGCAGGGTGTGTGAAAAAACTTGCAGCATCATCCTGCTTCTCTGCCTCTCGTTATGGTGCAGTAGGGACAAAAATTAATTGTCTTCCCAGGGATAAAAAAGGCTACATTCCAAAATAGAAACAGAAAAAGAAGCAGGACCCAAACAAACAACTTAAGGGCTTCAGGGGAAGAAAAAAAAAAGACAAAGTAAAAATACAAACATTGTGATAAGAGTTTTCAATTTACCTTCTACAGGCTATTTACAGAGGCTCCCATCCCTGTAAGTGTTGCTCCCTTTTGAAGCCTTACAATATCTCACTTTAATGCCACTATTAATGAGATCAGATAACAGTTTCTTGGCTGGTACCTGCTTACAGCTCACAAAGGCCAGTGAGTGGCGTGGCAACTGCATACAGAGCACTCCCAACACTTGATTTGGGAAGTGAAGATATTCCAACATGTTTCTGAACCATTTGTGTCTGACTGAGCAAAGCAGCAGTAGTTTCTCCCCACAAATAGTGATCCAGCCCATCTGCTTAGCACAAGATTTGAAAAGGCTGCAGCTGAAAATGTAAATCTGAACTCCTAGCAGTCTATACTTCAATTCCACAAGGTACTCTGATGAGGAGAAAAAAAGACAACAGCCAACTGCTGGGAAAAAAAAATAATATTGTGCTCAACCCTATTTTCTATACTAGTCTCTAACCAGAAAACTGCAAATTCCAACCTCTTGAGGTGCTAAAAGAAACATTTGCATTTGCAAGCACATGTGCTCCCTACACACCCCAGTAAGAGACCCTCAATTGCACTGTATGAAGGTGATGGAGTGTCTTCTGTGCTCTCTCCTCCCTCAGACCCCAGCTCGGCCATCCTCTGTTGAAAATACTTCTAACACCTATTACAGCCCAGAGACTCTCCAAATGCCACTGAAATGAAATGGACAAAATACAGCCACAGAACAGCACTGCCAACAGCAGGACTGGGAAGGTGTATCTACATCCCATGGGAAGTGTGCCAGCACATCATATGGTCTCCCCAGAACTACCCAGAAACCAGTCAGGGCGCTGATAAAGGTGTTGCTGTAGCAACACAGAGCTTAGTCTGACACAGGAATGTCCTCAGGAGCCAGGGTGTGATTTTCAACTCCTGCCGAGCTCCATGATGCTGAGGCTACACCTGACTGTACAACAACTAATTTAGGTTGGAAGTAGCCCATGGAGGTCATTGGGTCCAACCTCCAGCTCAGAGCAGGGCTGTTACAGTGGGGAGGACCCCGTCTCCAGCTAATATTTTACAAAGTAGCCTACACGTGACTTTGTGAGCTGTGGCACTTAAAGTGCAGTGGGAAATGGGATAGTTTTAACCTTACAACAACTCTGCAGAGCTGGTGTGGTGACCAGAGACCTGAAGCTGTCTTTGCACTGAGGTTGTCTCCCCTGGTGCCAGCAGCAGAGCAGCTATCAGAGCACTGTGCAACAGGTTGTGCTACAAACCTCTTAGGTCAAGACATTGTTCTTATGGATGGAAAATTGGTTCTGCAGAAGTCAAGTGCATTCCTTCTAGTCACTATAGGCAAGAGGGTTTCCAGCCCTGGTTTTGGGCTACAGTAAACACACATGGTGGGCAGCTGCAGCCACTACTTAAGAGTTAATCCCTGTAATATCCTTTGTTAATCTAACTACAATGATCAAGTGGGATGGAACATATTCAACATAAACACAGGGTGCATGTTAGATTAACAGGATTACCTGCTGTTGAGGGTAATACTACCCTATATTTATTCAGCACTTCTCTGAAGAACAGAAGGGACTTTTTAAAGGTGGGTAAATATTTGTTAATCCCAGAGGGGAAAATGCAAGTGGAAAGAGGTTAAGTAGTAACACCAGTTGCACACAGTGAACCAGTAGCACTATTCCCAGGCACATCCTTTAACACAGCATTTCTTAAGCCATCAGTTGGTATGACCTGCTCATAAAGTCCTAACAATGACAGCAACATTTCTATTGCCAGTTAAACCTCCATTTTCGCTACTTGCTTTTTGCTAACTTTGTAAGAGTCTACACGTTTTTGGGGAGCAAGCACATAGTTTACAGTGGCAAACCTAGAAAAGGGCTCATTCTCTCCTTTGCACTGTAGCATGTCTAACACACTGCTTGGGAACAGCCAAATGTAAACATTCTGAACCACTTAGAACTTCTCTGAGGTCTTTTCTAGCCTGTGCTCATAAGTGATTATTTTGCATTCTTCATGTACAAACAACAGATGTGTTTAAAGGAATCTGATAAAATAATGAACCTGAGGAGTAAAGCTGTCATTTTCCTCCCTCTTTAAAAGATCCTTTACACCCACAACCAAGTCCTGTGATTCCTGACTACAGACATTATTACTCTAATGAGCAGAAGGTCACATGTACCACAGGACACCTGTGAGCCCTGAGCATGCACTATACTCCTTGTTATCTCATTAGTGCCTCATACCAGCATTCACTTGCAGTAGCTTTCAATAAAGAAAAAAACCCCAAAACTTCAATGCCTACCTAATTTGGGTAACAATGTGTAAACCAGAAAAGCAGAGATACCATCCCACTTTATGTTTGTATCTAGTTCAGCATTTACTCTTACAGAAAGTGTGGAACAAAAGGCAATAATCAGGGACCTCTTCAGCAAATGAGGAAGATCAGACATCTCTGATAATTTGTCCCACTTATTCTAGACATCTATTTTAGTATGAATCTCCTTCTGGAGATGCCTCTCTTTGCTCCCTGAAGAGTAGGCCTAGACAACGAGATGCCTGCTGGTGGATGAAGCTCATTAAATGCATATTTTCTGTACTGGCAGTTTGTGACCTACATGTGAGACAAAGTGAGGCACATCCTACCTCTGCTGCAACCAGAGGCACAATGCTAATCACCTCATGGTGTGAGTCAGGGAACCAAACACCTGACATGCAACCCATGCCTGCTAAAATTCAAAGCCCTCCAATGAGCTGCTGACTTTTTTTTTTCCTAACACTGCATTTACAAAATCCCTTTCGGCCTTGCCAATTATTTCAGTTACCTAAAATATTTCCCTGCTTGTTTTTGAAACAAATCCATTTCCAGCCATCCCAAGGTAGTTGTATGGGTTTTAAGCTACTCCTCATTGTTTATAAGTCCAAGTTTGTTGGACAAGAGAGACAGCCTGGAGTAACTTGGCTCTGTCTCTTACATTCTCATTAGAAAACCACAGCTGTAAATTTTATTCTGTTATAATGTGGAAATAAGAGTAAGGAGCAGCACTGGAAACCTATGCTGCAGCAAAAGTTCCTCTGCAAAGGAAACTGGAAAATGTGATTTCCATTTTTTGGACAACTGCAGTTAGATAATTATGCTGTTTAGGGCAGTAGATATTGGGAAGCAGGAGAAGTTCAAATTTGCCTTCTTGTGCTTTTAAGAAGAGATGAGAGACAGTACAGATTGCAATTTTTCTCCTACAGGAAGTCAAGGCTGACATATGATCTCTTAAAAAAATCAGTGGATGAAATTCCTAGTTTCACTGGAGTCAGGAATCTGCTTCAGAACCACTGTTTTAATTTTAGGCAAACCTCTGCTGGGGTTTGGAGAGCAGCCATTAGTCTGTGACAGCTGCAAAGAGAGATGGGCAAGGAAAGGGCACTCCTAAGTTTCACTGACATGTACTTGACTTGGGGAACTTTACAGAGAGTAGAAAATTACTGAGTGGTTTGCAGTGACAAATACAGTGAGTGATACAATTACCAGTACAATTACCAGCTGTAGTGCAGGCTCAGCCTGGAGTCCAGCTGCCATCCCAGTGGCCTCACAACTGCCCAGTTCTAAAGCAATGCTCTTACATTCCTCTAAGCTGAAGAGAAATTACAGTGCCCATTCCCAATTTCTGGACTGAGAGTACAAGAAAGGTGGGAGCCAGTTTGATGGCACAGGTGTGTCAGCTGCTCTGATTCTGCTTTGAATATATTTTACTCAAAATCTCAACTCTCACATATTGTTTCTTGCATTGCCCCTTTATCTGAAACTGATGACTCAATCCCAATTTAATATTAAATATCTTCTGGGAAAAATTCTTAGCAGCTGCTTCACAATAATGCTTTTTTCCTCTCTGGCATTAAGGGAGCATAAACACTTATTAAAAAGTTTAAAAGGGAAAGGAAATTTGAAGATTAAACTAATGTTTAATTAGTACCTATAATACTCATCATCTTTCAGGTGCATAACACAAAGCAATTCATAAGAATGATTATTGTTATCTCCATCTTACAGAGAAATTAGGTGAATTAAATTATCTGCCTAATGACACAGTATTAGATTCCAGATTTGGCTCCCAGTTCAGTGTTATACCAACTAGGTCACACTTAGCAACATACAATTTTTAAATATTCCTAGTTCTATATTCACCAATATCTGAGATCTTAGTATTTCACTTTTTTTTTTTTTTAGCTTTAGTGATACATTACTTCAGCTTTGTTAACATTATATCAGCACAATATACAGAATTTTAAAACCCTTCTTTTTAAGTGAATACACATTCAAGAACAGTCAAGATTCTTATCCAAATGGCAAATACTCACAATGGCACATAACTCACAACAATGTTCAGTCAAAAACTACATTAAATTACCAAAGCTGAGAGAACTTTCAAGAGAAAACACATGGTTTTGAATAATCAAAAGCAGCACTGCAAATTTCATCCCAATGATCTTAGAAAAGTATGTAGCAGGCCAGTTCAATATTGGAGCAGTTCCTATCACCTACTCTAGGACTTGCTGACCTGACACCTACACGTGCCCAGGAGCTGCTGAAATCTCCTGCCTGATCCACAAGAGAAAGGTGTAAGATTTCTCTGGAGGGAAGACACTCAATCACAAGACAGGTTTGTTTAAAAGGAAGAGCAGGATGCACTTGTAACAAGCTTTAAGATCCTCTCTGGCAGTGGCAGGGAATGGTACAAAGGCTGAGTCTTTGCCTGAGCCAGGTTGTTTCAATGATGAGGTTATTAAGTATCAAAATATGACCAACACGTTGTGCTTTCAGTTTTGTTGTGAGGCTTTTGGAAACAAAGCAAATTAACAAAGAATGGTTTTCCACAGTTCATTAAACAATGTTGTTTAAAGTTCACCGTGTTGCTTTCCCTAACTTTCAGTGGCTCCTTCTGCACATCACAGAGACATTCCTGTGGTGGTGGTTTCTAAGACTTGGTTCAGCTGTACCCATCAAGATTATATAGATTTGCATTCTTTTATTAAAGAATGATAACTCAAACCCTTTGAATTATTAACTGATAATTTGTTAACACCTGAGGGGAAAGGGCTTTTTTTTTTCCAAAACAGGCCTTCTTCCTCTGAAGCAGCCAAGGAAAAACAAAATCAGCATGGAATTACTCACCACACCTTATGTCTAATGTTTATTCTGTAAAGGTTATTGCATTACTCTGTCTATAAATATCTGTTTGACTTTAGAATGAATCTGCAAAATTTAATATCCAATCCCAATCCCCAGACAATACTTACCATCCAATTAAATAATTAAATCACTAAATGTTAAATTAATATTCAATTAAAATTTAACGATTGATCCTGATTTATCATCCCAAGAGTCCTCTCATGATTTCCTGTTTCTACAGCTGGGATAGCAAATCTATGTCCTGCTAACTCATCACTAGCAAAAGAAAGTTGGTCCCCACTACAGAGTATGAATGGCAGTGGAAAAGAGTAGAAGTTCAGCATTTCTTATGGAGTTTTTCCTTCAGCAAGTAAACTTAATTGCATAAAATTATAACGTACTTGGTGTTAAAATACGTGCTTCCTTCAGCTTCAGACAGGGAGACAATATTAACTAATGTGAGACAGAAAATATTTCATTTTAACTTACGGTAAAGAGGTAATTGTGGAAGAAAAAGACCCAGAACTAGCCCTGCCAGTCTTGCAAAGCTGATCCAGGTGAGGTGTGCTGAGGTGACACAGCTGGACCTGAGGAAAGAGCTCGTACAGGCTTTTATCTTTTCATGCCATAACCAGAGCTCGGCTGGATATGAGTAGTAACTGATCTACTTTAGCTACCTAAGGAGTAACTTACCTCCATCAGTTTGGTGCTAGTGAAGAGGAGAGTTTCTGGTGGTCTGCTTTCAGTCATTCTTTAGCATCACATCTCAAGCCATACCAGAGAAATGAACTGTTGGGTATCTCCCAAAGCCCTGTTCCTAGTTAGCACAGCTGGTATTTTTGTAGCCTGACCATAAGCACTTCCAACTTTAATGACACGTCCTTACACCTCCATCACCAATCACTAGAAGATAAAGGACTCCATATTCTCCCTCTCTGCTTGTACAGCCTCCTGTCCAAAGGGCCTTTGATTGAGAGTGGAGACCTTTAAAATGTTGCTACAGTAGAGATTTTAAAAGCCAGTGCCCTGATCATTGTTTGCTGTAGCTGCACACAAACTTCGAGGTTTATCCTGGAAATGCAGGAGAGCCCTGAAAAACAATCTGCTCCCTCCTGTCATGGAAAACAACTTCTGAGGACGTAATGCCATGACAGTTAACGTTACCCA
This sequence comes from Corapipo altera, assembly GCF_003945725.1. Classification (NCBI taxonomy): domain Eukaryota; kingdom Metazoa; phylum Chordata; class Aves; order Passeriformes; family Pipridae; genus Corapipo; species Corapipo altera. The sequence continues at coordinate 966,565 of NW_020885002.1, read as the reverse complement.
TGGGCCCTACTCCAACTGAAATGTCCATTTCTTGCAAAGTGCCTGTGATTGGTGATATCAAACACCTTGGATAGTGAGAGGCCAATTTTAAAGCACAAATATTTGAATAGCACACTCCCATTTTGTATGCAGAAAGGTAGGTGTAAATGCCTGAATGTGCAATTATTTAGGCATAAAATTGGCTATAGAGTTTTACTGCTGAATTCAAATTTAAACTGAATTGTTAAATTCAAAGAATTAAATTCAAAACTCAAAGCCTCTTCTGCTTTTTCCTAGTGGCACACAGCACAAGAGAAATTTTCTGTTACTTACTGGTGGCTGAAAGGACGAATTTATTCAAGTGTGTTCTGAAGTTACTGTTTAAAGAGCATCTGTTTGCAGAGATTACTCCTCTCCCCTGTAGGAGCTAAAGGCTTACCTATTACCAGTTCAACCCAGAGGGTAGAGCCAGCTGGTAAAAAAATATGCTCAAGACTTCTCCTTGCAGGCAGAAGAAAGGGTTGAAATCTCCTGCTTTGAGGTTTAATCAGTTCTGCACATTTACAGCACTGCTTTGTTTTGCAGGTACCTCGACAGACATTGTGTTCTGCAGAGGTAAATGCAGCTGTGCCATTACCACAGTGTGGGTTTGAAAGTCATTTCTGAACATGCTGATGTTTCTATTGACACGCTGTGAGAGTGAGGGTGGGCACATGCACACAAAATATTCCCAGCAGACATTAGTTTTTTGTGCAGACTATTGCGAGTGGTGATAAAAGAACCAGGTAAGAAAAACAACAGTACTTAGTTTTCTGTATGGTATGTTTGTAATCCTGGGAAAAATAAACTATGCAACAAATTAAGAGACTTTAGAGTCATAATTTTAAATTTGATATATTTTGGTTTTTGACTCAGGACTTTACTGGTTACCTCAAATTTATAACTTTTGAAGAAGCCAGATATTAAAAACGGATATTTGGTCCTGATCTAATTTCAAGGAATGAGGAATCCTAGGGAAGTGAAGCATGTAGCTGATTATCTTCCCTGCTTCAGAAGAAAAAAAAATCTTACATTATGTGGCTTCCACCCTTGGGTTTTGAATACCTCTCTTCTTTCAAGACTGAAAACTTGTTTCTACTCTGGATGCTTGAGTTTTGTCCAGGCTTCTGTCAACTTGTGCTGTGTCTGCTTCACCATCTTCTGGTGTCTGCCAATTTGTTTCACTTTATGTACATTCAAAATGTTGCATTTTGACTGCATGATCTCCAAGTGTAAGCTCATTTTCAAGGGCATTCATGGACTACGTCATATCGTGCTTGCTCACTTACTCTCAGCCTTTTAGGTCAGTACCTACCCAAAACATTAAATTTTAAAACAAGTTTGACCAACCTTCATGCTCTTCTTCGCACATGGGAGCTGCTCATTCACAAAATTCATGTTGTTGTTGTTGAAATCTCTCCTTAAAGGTTTCCTTTTTTTCTGGTGCTAATGGGAAAAAAGTTCAATGGAATGCCTAATGAGGCAACTGGAGTGCTACCAACAGCTTGATTTATTGGGTTGACTAATGTTGCTTCCTTATTGCCTGACATCCCTCTCCCTGCGTGTATTAATCAGCTCCTTTTTGAGGCAAGGAGTTCTGTATGCATAAAAGCCAAGGGTTTTAAATGAGGAGGTTATGCAACACCAATATTGTGTGATGTTTACGTTGTACAGCTGCTGTTACAAGAGTCTGATGCCTACAATTAAACAAGTAATTTGGTGTTTTCAAATCCAGCTTGCTTCATAAAATACCTTATCACAAATTCCACTTTGTAGGTCTGGTCTATACAGTAAATATTTAAATCTGAGAAGCAAGCATAGCTGTTTCTTCTTTCAGTACCTGCTAACAGGTAGTTCTTCAGGCTACAAGCAGTTGCTCATCTATTAATTTTCTATTATTTATTTTATATCCTTGTTTTTCCCTGCAGAAAATACTGCAAAGTTATTAGGTTCACCTGACTGATAGAAATCACTGAAGATTCCCTACAGTCATCATGAAAATTGGGCTGCCTGAACAAGAACAGCATTTCTTTCATCATGGCACATGAGGAAGGTTTTGTGCCTTTTGATTTCACACGTAAATGTGTTTGTTTGAATGTAGTAGACAAGTGGTCAGTGGAGAGTCTTGACACAAATTGGTGGGAAAGGCTTTAAAAATTAATTTAACGCAAACGTGGGGCTGGATTCTTGGAGAAAATGGAGTGTGAGACAGGAATATCCCGCTGCTGTCTGATGGGGATTTCTGGCGCTCAGACATCTCTGATGATGGATGGAGCCATGGAGAAAGCACAAGTTGAGCACTGAGGGTTTCCAGCAAACTGGATGAGTCAACAGCTTCTTGGCCTTGGGTCCTTTCTTTATTTTTGGTCTTCTTCCTCTGACACGTTTTGGTGGGAAAGTCGTGTGGTAATGAAGAGTATGTGGGTCTTGTTAGGTCACTGCTAAACACCATCAGCCAATCACTGCCATATTCTAACTACTTGGTTCTCATAGCTTAAAGAGAGTAGGGTTAGATATTAGGAAGAAATTCTTTGCTGTGACAGTGGTAAGGCCCTGGAACAGGTTGCCCAGAGACGCTGTGACTGCCCCATCCCTGGAAGTGTTTACAGTGAGGTTGCACGGGGCTTAGAGCAGCCTGATGTAGTGGAAGGCATCCCTGCCCATGGCAAGGGGTTGGAACCGGGTGGTGTTTAAGGTTTCTTCCATCACAAACCATTCGGTGATTCTGTGACCTTGGCTTGTCTTTTTTAAGAACACACAGATCTAGTGTTAAAAAGCATGAGTTGGTGGCAGCCATTTGCCTGCAGATACAACCACACAAGCCGCACCAACCACATCCAGAGTGCTTCCACAGCCTGCCATCCTGCCCAGGAACCTCAGGCACGCCTTATTTTTGTCCTATTTCGCCTTATACCGTTCCCTGAACACGGAGGGCCCAACTGGCCCCATTTTCCCTCAGCCCAACAAGATGGCGGCCAGTGGGGCGCTCCCGCAGGTGGCGGCCCCGCCCCCGCGCGCATGCGCGGCAGCGCCCCGCGGGTGCCACCGCCCCCTGTGCTATATCTGAGTACGCCGCGAGCCGCACGTATAAGTGGTTGTCTCACACCCTCTGGCCTCCCTCGGATTCCTCCGCCGTCCCCACAGCTGAAGGGTCGGCAAGCCCGAGAAAGGAACGCGGACCTGGAGAGGCACCGCGGCCCGAAGCGCGTTCGTGCTTCCCTTGGGGCCGGGCTGTGGGCGCCCCGCGGGCTGCCCTCCTGAGGGACTCCTTCCCTCGAAGCTCCCGCGGAAGGTTACATCCTTTTTTTATTTTTTTTATCCGCCATCTGCTGAGCAACGGTTTCGGGGGCGTGACCGGACTCGCGGGCTCCGCCCCTACGGTCCAATCGCGGCGAGAGGCTCGCCACGGGCCCCGCCCCGCCGGTGCGGGGCAGCCAATAGGAGCGCGGGACGGGGGCGCGCGCACGGGTGAGGGGGCGTGTGCGCGGCTCCGCGCCGACAGTGTCGTTCGGCCGCCGCGGCGATCGGGGCGGGGGGGGCGGAGGGGAGTGGGACCCGCGCCCGGAGTGACCGCGGGGTGCACCGGCAGTGGGGCCGGGGGGGAGCAGGTGAGGGCAAGGACAGGGCTGGAGGGCTGCCCGGGCAAGGCAGGACGGGGTGTTGGTGAGGTGGAAGGAGCTTGGCCCGGTCGCCTGCCTTCCTCCCCTTGGGCTGCCGCCCGGCGCTCCGGCTGCTGGGAGGAGGGAACAAAGAGGCGGCGGGGGTGGGAATGGCCGGGAGCTGCGCTTCAGCCATTCTGGAAATACGTTCTTGGTGTTGCCTTCCACCCACCCCCGCCGGGCAGTGGTTAACAGGACGGTGGGCAGGGGGGTGTCAGGGGCTCGTCCGGAGTCGCTTGGAGAACCGGGAGGGGCCAGGAGGGGAAGGAGGAAGCGCTCACCGCCCTGCTCTGTGTGTTTCTCTCCTCCTCCCCTCGGTTTCCTCCCCGAAGGCCTCCCGATGAGTTAAAATGGTGCTGAGGCTCGAGGGGAGCTGGTCGCTGCTCGTGGGGAAGAGGTTCCTGTGCCTGTCGGAGGAGGAGGACAGGTCGTGGGACGCCACCCGCATCTCGGAATGGCCCTGGAAGTCGGGCAGGATCCGGGCGGTGTCACACACGGACATATCCAAACCAGACCTGAAGGTAACCGGGAACTTTCACGGCGACCTGCTAAATGCAGAGCGCTTTACCTGCGCCCTGGGAACCCCGTGGGTGTGTGTACACGTGTGAGCACACGCTGCTCCCGATGGGGGGAAGGTCTGCTTGGCCAACACGCTTGGAATCATGTGCACCTCTGCCGAAGGAGTCCCCGGTGTGCTCCTGCTCGTGCCGGAAACTAATTATAAATGTGCTTTTCTTCCACCAGCGTTTTCAAAACCAGGCTTTTTTGCCTCACCCGCCGTGCCTAGGTTTTATTTCTGTAGTTTTAAGGTCTTGCCAGTTGGGAACGGGTTTCTTTTCCCCCCCAGAGATGAAACCGAAACCTTCCAGGGTTGTTGGGCTTGGTGACTTTCCTGTCCTGCTCTTTGGAGTAGCTGGTCATGGACAAGTACGTAGGTCTTGAAAGACGTGCTGAATTCGTGTCTGGTGTTGGAGGTTTCTCGGACTCCTCTTGCATGGTGGCCACTTCTTATTAATGATTACCAACGGGGGTTTTTGAACACGGAGTCAGTGGTTTGCAAGTGTGGTGTAACTTGTTAGCTGTGTATTTTGTGTGGAAGTTTTGCAGTTTGACTGTGAAGTTCTTAAGAGGCTTTATTTGGCAGCTGTAGTCAGTAAAAGTATTCAGCCGTGTCTGGATATACAGTGAGTATAGAGCGAGTTCTTACTCCCCAAGGACAAGACTCCATTGTAGCAGTGGCGTCTTGTACATTGTCCTGGTTTCTCCAAGGGACTTCCGTGGCTGTCCTGTGACGGCAAGAACAGCACCATCTTTCCATTTTAAACTGTTTCCTTGCCTCTTTTTTGCAATGAGAGGAACTTGGTGACCTCTGAGTAACTGCAAAAGCACCTCTTCCTCGTCAAAGAAAAAGAAACCGTGGGTGTTTCTAACTCTTTCTCGAAAGCGCAAACTTTGTTGTGAGCTTCTTGTTGTGGATCTGCGGCGGGGGTGGAGCTTTGTCCATCTTTGGGCGCGGGGCTGTGCCTGGAGAGAGGAGGAGGTTGGTGCAGAAAGCTCTCCTTAAGGACTTTCTCTGCAGAAAGGAGAAGGAGCAGGTGCTGTTGGGGACTCTATTGTGAGCTTTGTAACTGGTTACGGTTCTGCCAGAAGCGATTGAGTTGATGAGTTCTCCAGTTCAAGTGTTGAAAGAAGTTGCAGGGCGGACAATGGAGGCGTGGAGGGCTTTGTACCAAAGCACGTCCCATCTCGTTTCCTCTCGTGGGTCTATGGAAGAATGATTGATAGACCCAAAATAGTAATGGATTGAGAGGGGGGATTAAGTATTTGTACTGTAAAGGAGTAGAAGTACTTACTTCTCAAACTTTAGGTTTTGTGTAGAAGGACTGTCAGCTGCTGTTGAAATTATTGACTCAACTGTATTTTCCTGTTTGTGCAGTGCTGATGCTGTAGACAAAACAAGCCCTTCTGGTTCTGTTACTTGTTATTTGCTTATCTCTTTCATTGTTTCTGTGCACCTCAAAATGACTAAGTTCATTTCTGCACCCATTAGTTCGATGACTCCTGGCTGTGGTAGTGCTGTTTTGTGTGCAGGTTTTCACTTGCCTCTCCCCTGAGAGGAAGGTAAACACCAGGAAATGTTTCTAAGATTCACTGGGTTGAGATTTCTCTGCTGTTATTTAAATGTATTTAGACTGGATTGTTATGTTTTATGAAAAGAGGGAATGGTTATTTTTTTCCAAGAGTAGAGTCCTCTCCCACATGTTCTGATTCCTGTATTCAGGCAAAGTTTTATTTGTGGTCTTTCCCAGTCATTTGCTGATGTCTCTGTGTTGCCTATGAAAGAAAGGTAATGCCATCCCAAAGAAATTTGTTAAACCACCATGTTTTTGCCATGAAGTGACAGTTGTTTTCCCTTTGGAAAGTTTCTATGGTTGCTTCTGAGATTTGTAAGGATAAAAAGCAGTTAAAAGCAACCATTACATAATTTAATCACCTTTACTGGTTTACTGTCATTTGTGCTGTCAATAAATTGGCTAAAGGTATTCTTTGGGACTGTTATTCTTAAAATATTTCTGGAAAAAACAACTTTTTTATTCAAGTGCTCTAGAATTTGTGGAAAATCTGTGTGTCACTACTGTTGGTTTTAGTTTTTGTGGCTGTGTTTTTCCCTGCTTGTGAACAGTGGTGACAGTGTTAACACATTTAACTGTCCTTGGGCAGCACTGGACTTTCTGAGATGGGAAGTTGTAAAGTTAAGTGGGAATATTTCTGTTTTATGTGACAGTAATGATGATAAGCCAGTTAACATTGATTATCACTTATAAAATACCAGGTCAGTCTTGGGATGCTTTAGCAATTCCTTGATTGTGTGACAGAAAGGCAGTAATCATGCTAGTATTGTAGTACTGGCAATGATTTCTTCATTTTTGAGTAAATTGGTGTTTGTTTCTCCTTTTCCATGTTGACTGTGCCTGAATTTTATGGTTAGTCACTCCTTTGCTTTGCTTCCTTTCTGTAGATTTGTGTGGAATTTGATGATGAGCCATGGGAAAAACGAAGATGGATAGAAGTCTACAGCCATACAATGATAGCATTCCTGGTGGAGCAAAAGCTGGTGCTGGCTGAAAGAAAATCCCAGTCCATGCCTGCTGTCCAGTGGCCTGCAATGGCAAGTACACATTGGCTTGACTCACTTTGGTTCTGCAGTTCCACCTTCTGGGGATGATCCTGTCACAAGGGTGGATTTCTCGAGTACAGCCTCACTTTTAGGTGTCATGGGAAGGGAGACTAAACATCTGTACAGCTGGAACTGGACAGAGGTTTTCAGCACTTGAAGTTGGTGTGTTTTGCCTGTGGACACAAGAATGTATTTTTATGACTTTGCTTCTCTCCCAAACCACTGTTCTGTACAGTGTTAATTCCTTCTCCCTCTGGTCTCATGGCTCTTTCCTTCTTGCATGAAATTGCAGATAAGAATAGAGAAAAAGGGTAAATAATAGGTTTTTAAGGATAAGCCTGTATTTTTACTTTAAAGTTCTTGTTTGACTCTGCCTCAAGTAGTGTTAATTCTACAGTGGTTCTTGATCCTGAGACAAAAATAATTCAGATGGTTCTTATGTGATGTCTGCCTGGCACAGGTGATTTGTGAGATTTGGGTTTTCTGCATGTAAAAACATGAGATACACTGTATAAGGCAGAGAACTAAGCTTCCTGTAACTGCTATGCATGGCTGGATAGGCAAATTACCCAGGAGAGGTGAACAGGGAATGTTTCTTATTAATGTATTCAGCCAGTATAGTTCTACTTGACTACTTTGGGTATTGCTACTCAAGAAAGTAGTCGTGAGATAAATGAAGATGCAAACATGTGAACTTGCTGAACTGCAAGTCCAGCATAATTCATGTTCATGTTTTAATACTTTTTGCTAGGTGTAAATTGTGCAGTGGAATTCATATTGCTGTGTTTTAGCTGATCTTTTTTTCTTAAGCAAAGCTAATCTAAGCAGATATTTATTAGAAGTAGGGCCAAGTGGGATGAGGGAGGAAGTGGAAATAGGAATCCTTAATTTTATTTCCTGAGCTGTGGATTAATATCAGCAGTTCTAGTGGTGATTTTGCTGATAAGATGGTGTGAAAACCTGCTTATTTAAACTTAGCTATTGTCCATTTCCAAGTGTCTGAACAGTTCTTAGTGGAGAATTTGTGCATAAGGTTTTTTTCCTGGTGTGTTTGACATGCCAGTTCATGCAGGGTGCATATTCCAAAGCTCATTTAGCAGAGGGACTCTGTAGGATAAAGTGATTGCCAATTCTGGAGCTTGCCTTAGCAAAAAATGCTTCTTCTCCCTTTACTGCCACGCAGGGCAGGAAAGAAAAGATCATAAAAGAGGTGTGTGTGGATTTGTGTTCCTGACAAGTGGAGTAGCTCTGTAGAACTCTTGTTAATGCCCAATTGCTCCTGGAGAGACTCTTGTCCCTCCTGGGGTGATCCTGCCCCTCTGCCAATGCTGACCTAACTGAGGTGAAAACAAGAATAGGGAAGAAGGTTTTTCTTTGATCAGTCCTTAGAAAACCCAAATATATGTTCTACCAGAATGATTCTCTTTTTTTTCTTTTAAATGGAGCACAAATATATCTTATTCTTGGCACCTCTGTTGTTCCAGGCTCCTGATGCCTTCCCACTCAGAGCTGTTACTGCAGGGCTAGGCAAAATTTAACTTTGAACATATTAGGAAGTGTTCAGAAGCTTTTAAAGGAAATTTTTTTTCCTTGTCTGCTCTTGAAGCCTCTGGTGTACCTGAACACAGCTTCATCATTGCACTGCAGTGGTATAACTATGAGGCTGTCCAAGTCATCACACATGCCTAAATTAAGATTTCAGTATATTGCCAATGTACAAGTTATGAGACCTTCATTGTAAACCATTTATTGATTTGCTGGTTATTCCCTCAGTCTGCTATAAAGGAGGGTTTTTAGTAACACATCCACCATTAGAATTATTATATCAGTAAATTGTTCACGTTGAGATGAATGAATGCTAATGACAGCCACCTGCACTGAATTCCAAACTCATTCTAATAGATGAAATTAATTTCAAGTGTAGTCCAGTAACTCCTTCATTAAGCATGTATTAGAAGTTTTATTAGAAATTTGCTTTCAAGAGCTGCATGTAGATGTAGTAGCTTAACAGCGAAATAGATGGAAAACTAAAGTAATCTTTTAAATGCAAATGATGAACGATGAGCTCTTCTTAACTCTGTTTCTAAGAACATGTTTATCACTTTTCTAGACTTACAAGTCCTTGGTGGACAAAGCTGGTATGGGATCACTGGTTTCAGTGCGGTATCTGGGCGAGGAGAGATGCATTTTTCTGTCTAAGGACCTTTTGACACCCATCCAGGTAGGTGTTTATTGCCATAACTCATAAATATCTGTTCTGAATGTAATGTGTCGATTAAAAACCTTCTGAGGCTGATCCAGGACGTGGTCACTGAGGAGAGCTGGCTGGGGGAGTGTGCTGGGACAGTTACTCAGCTCAGGTGACAGCAGTTGCCTCATGTTTATCTTGGGGATAACCTGGAATAGTTTCCCTTTGTTCTTGTGAACAGGACTGTCATTACCATGAAAGGAGTTGCAGGGGAGTCAGGAATTAATCTTGCTATTTAACAGAAGCACATCACTGCTAATCCTAAACAAATGAGGAATTGGGCAGAATGTAAATGAGGTGGTTGAATTACAGTCCCTTCATTGAGCACCAGGAGGACAGTTTATTAGTGAAAATTAGGTACAGATGGGTTGAAAGATTGCCCCTTGTGAGTGGCTGGTCAGGTGTTTACAAGAATAGTATCTGCTAAGGATAAAGGATTTAGCCTTTTCAGGAAACTACTCTCAGGACCTATAAACAGGCTGAAATAAAAATAGTAATAGATGTCCCAGGTCCAGACTGCCAGTAGTCCCATCATTAGTTTCTGCTTTGACTTAACAGTCAGGAAATGCACAAGTTCTCTTGAGGAACTAACCAAAGAATCACTAAAAGCTAAATTTGAGCTGTATGTGGTTGTCTTGCCTGTGTTGGCTCAACAGCAGGGTGGAGGTGTCTTTATGTAGAAACCTTATCTCAACACTGCAGAGGAGAAGGTTGCTTTACTGGCATCTGGCCCTTCAATCTTCTGTCTCTTACAAATACCAGAGCAGTACCTGGGACAAAAAGAAAACAAAACACCAACCCCAAAAAAACCCTAAAACTCTTTTCTTAATAGCAGTCTTTGAGCCTTGGGTGGAAATTTGCTCTGAACTTTCCATTTCAGAATCAATTCTAATTCGAGAATTCAACAAGCAGCTTGTTTTACATACCAAAGAAGGGAAAAAAACCCCTCAACTGTAATATAAATACATGATGCCCAATAATTATGAATGATTTAGATGTAGCTGACTCTGTTTTCATTCATATGTACATTTTATAATGGTATCTTGAGATGGATTGGATCTTGGCATTAATCTCATGAATAGAAACATAAAACTTAAATATTTGCATCTGCTCAGGACAAATAAGTTGCTACTTCTGAGAACTTAAAATCTTACATTGAACCATCTATTTCTTAACAATCTACTAAAACAAAACTGGGTTGTTTTCAGAACAGTGTTAAAGTGGACTTGGAGAGCTCAGTTCAGTCTGACTTGCAGATGGTTGATGCAAATTAGTGGTAAAAAAGTGGTGTCTGCTTCAAATCCAGCATCCTGGAGCTGAAGTAACACAGTAATGAGAGACTTGTTGGACTTGTATCAGTTGCTTCCATCTTCTTTCTAAATATTATGGGGTTTTGTTACTCAAAATCATTATCCTTAATACAAACTTACGCTCTTTTTTTCATAAATAGGATGTGGACAGTTCCAGGCTTTCTCTTAAGGATGATCAACATGTAAATGAAGAAATCCAGGCTTTGGTTAAGAAACACCTGGATGAAACACGCTTGGTCCAAGGTATGAGCAGACTCTGGAGCAGAAAACTTGACAACAAGTCCAAAGGGAAATCTCTTCAGTGATGGTTTAATTCATTGGTAACCTGTTCTAGGGGATAAAAGCTTTTTAATAATACTGGTTCTGCTTTGACAGTGAATGCAAAATGTGAAGGATTGTAGAGATTTAAGTTTCAAGTATTTCCCTTGTAAGAGTGAGTGTGTAATTTAAGTGCACACAGAGGGCCTGATACTTGTGAAAGAGAAACCAAACTTCTAGAAATTCTCAACTGAAGTTAGCTGGAGTAGTTTATTGTTTCAAGTAACTTGATTTTTTTTTGTTTGTTTGCTGCTTGTTTATAAAAATCTTCAAAGCTTTGAATAGAGACTTCCTTTTTAGTCAAATTAAATTTGTTGGGTTTAGGTTTACCAGCTTCCAGTTCTTAATTACTGGGTTCATATGAGCATATTTGTAGTCACGTGCTTGCATGTACAAGGAATGTCTTGCTTTTATGGAAAGGCAAATATTGCAGCTTAAGAGTTGCCATTTCCAATACTGTAAAGAGAGGAAAAATTCACATCTAGTCATTGAATCTTCATTTCTGTGTCCACTGATCTGCCTCACAGTCTGAAACCTGGAGGTTAGTCTGGCCTCTGCTGTGTCTTAGCCTCCACACAGCTTCATTGAACTATTCCAGGAAGGAGGTAGCTGGAACACAGTTGTATAATTTTTCTTCCAGCTTATGTGGAAGTTGTCTAAAGGTTCTCAGTTTGTTTTGTTTTCTTGCATTTTGCATGCAGTACTGTTGGCAAATTCATATTGATAACTATGATGATCTTCATGCCTCCTTTGTCTCAAACTCTTTTTTTTTTTCCCCCCCAATTTTTAAGGTGGAAAAAATATCATTGGTTCAAAAATTAGAATTTATAGCCTGGATCCATCTACTCAGTGGTTTACAGCAGTTGTTGTCAATGGCAATCCAGCTACCAGGACTCTGGAAGTCAACTGCCAGGAGGTAGGAACCAGTTGCTGTGGGTTTACAAACAGATATGGGGAATGGGTAAGAACTTCTATTTATATCCCCACCAACACAATTTTTATTTCTGTCTTTACTGTAATCTTAAAACACAGGGATCAGTGTAGTGCAGAATTACCCAGAGTGTTTCTGTGTGCTGCTGGTAGATTGTTAAGTAACAAATGTCCTTCTATGCAAAATGAGGGAGACCTGGAATTTGTATTTGAAGAGTGAAGCAAACATGACTCTGGTTTCTTTGCTCTCTGTGCTGTGCAGACAGTGCCCTGAAACACCAGTTTGGGTGTGTTTTCCTGCAGAGTCACTGTCACATGGCATATTGTTAAACTCAGCTTGGTATTCAAAGATCCTAGAAGTGTCTTAAGTCCATACCACAATATCTGAGATAAATATATTCAAATAGTAACTTTCACCTTCTAAATGACTGCTTCTGTTTCTTGTTCCAAGATTCCAGCTTTAAAAACTCTTGATCCGGAGTTAATTCATGTTGAAATCATATATGACAACAATGGGAAGTGTGGTAAGACCTATTACTGTTTGTCCTTCAAACACCAAGTAGGTTATTTGTGATGAATAGACTAATCTTGATCACCTTCTCTTCCAGATAAATCAAAAAGAATTGGGGGTGTGAAAAGGAAGTCATCTGAGAATGGTGGAAGTGGTGATGCTAAACACACAAAATCTTCTCCTGAGGTAATGTCTTGCTCTGTTATATATGACTGTTATGTAATGGTTATGTCACTTCTCAAAACAAGGATTAGATTGGAAAGTAGAATAATAAATCTCTTGGAGGGTGTGTTGAGTCCTTTCAGACTTGTCTGGGCATGAGTAGAACATCTTGCATTGTGATAATAGAAGCAAAAGTTACTAAACCTTGAAGGTTGGTGGTTTGTTGGTTTTGTTTGGTTGGTTTATTTTTTTTTTATTATTTTTATTTTTTTTTTCACTTTTTGCCCCTCTTTCTGCTTAGGAGTTGGCCTGCCTGGTCATCTATTCTGTAGTGGGAGAAAACACAAAGTAGTTCTCAAGTCTATAACCTTTGCTTTTCATATTCCTTCTTAAACTGTTTTGTACTTGAACCCAAAATCTTTAGCTACACTTGCATCCTTTGGGGATTCAAGCTACACAAGCAGCAGTGTGGAAGAAGGTTTTTTCAGTAGAGAAAGGGAGTGTGGCTGCTTCTCTGGTACTTCCATATCTACTCTCATTTCTTTTGTGAGTGACCTGCCAGGTATCACTGAGATAAATAAACTCTCAAAGGTCAAAAGACAATGCTGCTAAGTGTAGAAATGCAAATGAAAAATGATGACTTGGCTGAAGAACAGTACATCAGACTTACCCTCTTATTTTGACCCAGTGTTTCAGGCCAAAAACTGCACTTTGGGCAGGAGTAGCCAGACTTCTGAAAGCTCTGGAGTGGTGGGGGTGTGGGAGGGTTGCATTTCTCTGCTTCTGTGCAGAGTCAACTCTGTGTGTTTCATTCATCAGTGGATATAATTATTAGCAATCTTCAGTGGCTTCACAAAGATACAGCAGCAGGCAGCAAGTACAGGATAAGATTTCTCAATGAAGAGAGTGTCCTGTCCTGTATTTACCACCGAGGAGGAGCCACCAGCAAGTCAGAATGGAGTAGCAGTGCATTGCAGTCATACTCTGCTTGTGTTTCTACAGCTCTTGAGCACCTTTAGCAGCTTGGGGGTGTTCAGTTTGCCTTTCTTCAGCTTTCTGCACATCCAGCCATTGAGCAGCCTGCTTGATACAGACAAAGCTGGTCTTTATTTCACATTACAAATGCCCTGCAGAAGATTTGCCATGATCTCCGTTCAGAGCTTGTTTCAACATAATTTTTCCCTGAAGTAGTAAAGTTAGTTACATCTAATTTTCCAGTCTGCATTCCTTTGAAGGACTGGAGCCTTTATCACTTTTGTACTCTTTGGGAGATGTTTTGCAGCTGTTTTCTCAAAAGGGTTACAAGTGTGTGTACTTTCTAGTAAGGGAAGCATGAGCTGTGTTGGTTTCTCTTGTTTTGGTGGGTGTGAATATATGGGAGTGATAAGCTGAAGTAATGTTTTTTTGTTTTACTTGGTATGTGATAGTACTGGGATTTCTGATGTGGAGTTAATTATCTCCAGCATTTGTTTTTGAGAGCTTGACTTGATGCTTGACAGCTGTGTAATACCAGAACAGAGAGGAAATATTTTGGAGTTGATTCTAACAAGCCTGTAGTGTAACTTCCAGCAGTAAGTTGAGCATGTGGGAGTAAAATATGGACGTTGGAGCTGAGGAAGGACCCCCACAGAAAACTACTGTTTTCAAGACACTTGCTAACTTGGTGGGCCTGTTGTGTTCCTAAATGGATTATAGATTTGTGAGGCTGGTGATTTAATCAAGACAGGATTTCTTTGCTTAACACTTTCTAGAATCCTGTTACAAAGATCTTTTTGTTGCAAGGAAGTTCACATCTAGATTTTGGTAATGCTGTCAGGCTGACTTCAGAGTTTTCATTTTCTCTGGGGCTTTCAGAGGAGCTCAGAAATCTATTTCTGAATAACAGTTACTGCAATTAGTTTAGAAACATCGTTGTACTGGCAGTTACCAAGAGCAGAGCTTTCTGCCTTCCTTTCCGCTTGCTTAATATACTTCCTTTCCCCCAAAAAAAGTTTGTTGTTTATTGGGGGAAAATGAATTGACACAAACAGTCTTTCATGGAACCTATGAGATTTAAAAGGACACCCTAAAGTCTTTCCATCTTAGGAACTGAGTGAGTCTTTAATTTGCTTTATTAAATTTGGTAGGAAGAGCATTAATATATTTTTCTTTTTAAGCTGAACCCTGCAAAACAGTATTTCTGTTATCCTGATTTTTCCTAACTGCCCACATCTCCCTTGCAGGTTTCTCCCAGCCAGGGACATGTGCAGTCAGTACCAACCGTGCTGGGAGAAGCATTGCTGGGATGTACTCCTGCAAATAAAGACCAAAGGCACCCAGGGCTGCCCCTGCCAGCAAACTCACCACCCAACCTTGGTGCAGAAACTCCTCAGGGGTAAGGAATGACTTTGTGCTTATGCTGATGTTTTTTCCCTTCAGAAATAACTCCAATTCTTAACACAACAAACTCAGAGGTCATTTTAAATAGCTGTAGTGGTTACTCTTCTGTAAAATTGATGTAGAAAAGTGTTAAACTTAGTTGACCTGGATAAATAATTTACTTTCTGATGCCATGTTCATCTTTATCTTGGAGGTAGTGGCCCTTTCAGTGTCCCAGGCCAGTGTCACTGCCTCGTTGTACCCATCTGTACATGGATGCACACGTGTGGTCCCTGCTTGTTAAATGCATTCCTCCCCTGCCCACAGGAAAACAGAACAGATTCAGGCAGGTGTCTGCCTCCTTGCAGATCAAATACTTGTACTCAGCTGTACTTCTGCTGAACACCAGTGGCTTTGAACAGGTACCCCCAGTTCTGTCACAAAATGGGCATAATGGTAGAAATAGTGTGACAGGAGAACTCAAATTTGAAGTGCTTTAGGGTTGGTTCTACTAGTTTTGTGTCTTGTCTCACATGCTAAATGTGGAAAACATGATTTTTCTTCTTTTTAGCTTTTTGTTTGAGAGGTTTTGCTGTCTCTGATATAGACTTGTGGTGTCAACCAGAAGTTCCTTGAGAATCTTTTCACACAGACATGCAAATGAAATTAATTTGGTTATTCAGCAGTTGCATGGGGAAAATGAGAAAGCAACTATTTAATTGTGAGGAAAGGTAGCGGAGTAGGTGCAGCACCCAAAATTGTGTGTACCTACACAGGCATGGAGATTTATCATTCTGTCTAACTCTGGAAAAAAAAAATCAACCCCAAAAAACCCACCTCTAACCACAAACCTATTTGACCTCACACAAAATTTAAAATCTTGGACCATCAGAATTCAAAGCACGTAATTAAATAACTGAATTTACTCTTTCAAGCTTTAAGTATGACTCGATTGAGCAGCTGATGCCCTGATTTGTTTGACACCTTTTTCTCTGCCTAATTTTACTGCATGTTGTGTGTTTCAGCACATGTAGACGGAGCTTACCAGAAACTCATCCTTCCTGTCTTAGTACTGGAATTAAACCACTGAAGGGAGATCTGACGGCCTTTCCTAAAGTGGGGTTCGTGTCTAAGGAACAAATGCAAAATCCTAACGGTAAAAATGGTAAATACACCTCTCTGAAAACCTCAAGATCCTCACCTTTGACTGATCCAACTAATGAGAAAGGAACCAACCTGAAAAACGCAAACGAACCTCTCACGAAGCCCACAGCGAACTTCCCCAAGGAATGCATTTCTGTGAAACAGTTGCAGAACCCCAACTCTTCCATAGCAATCCCCAGAGGCAGTGGCACTGTTGAGCTGCAGCGGACTTTAGACTGCAGACCCTCGACCTCAGATGCTCATCTTCTCTCCTTTAATGAATCTGGAGCTAAATCACAGAGCACCTGCAGTGGCCAGAACAGCCACAAAGGAAACAAGATCGATGAACTTGCAGACATGGAGTTTTTTATTAGAAGAAATTCAAATGAGATTCTCTATGACAGAAATGAAAGTGAAAGCTTTTGGACTGGAAGTGCCAAGGTCCAGGATAATAGTAAGTATTTTTTAAAATTTCCTGTCACTCGAAAACCCTTGTGTTTTCTGTCTAGCTACATAGAGATGGGTCCTTTGTTGCATATGCAAAATCAGTACTTTAAGTTGTTTGAGTGAATCTGGAATGTAAGTCATTTTGTGCATTCTTTTACAAGGGGAATGCAATAAACTTGGGAAAAATGTCCCTTTCTGACAAAGGAAAAGGACTGATCATTAATTTTATTAGAAATAAGTTGTTACAAGATGTATGCAGGGACAGAATGGCAAAAGAGGTTACAAAATCAAGGTTCTGTTTGCAATACAAATGGTGATGGCATAATGAGACTGCCTTTTCTTAGCAGTGGTCCTAAGTTTTACAAGCATGGTGAGTTTTTCTCAAAGCTGTGTTCAAGAAGAGCTTTCATTTAAAAAAACTGTCCTGAAAGCAAAACAGACAAAAATCCAATAACCACCATCAAAAATCAAACCCCACCCCAAAACAACCCACCTTGTTTCTCTTTTCCACTTGGTGAACTCTTCAGTTTTTCATGTGGGACAGAATGGGAAAGGCTGTTGTTGTTTAAGGAGCTGCACTCCTGCTGTCCTGTGTCCTGCTTTGTATCAGGTGGTGTAGCTGATCCTTCAGGATTCTGGGAATGTCCCTTTCTTTCCAATCTTATGTTGCTTGGTCTTAGATTACTGTGTCCTGTTCTATAATTAGTACATGTACATAGCCAGCCAGGCAGGCTCTGTTGTGCCCTGTGAGGCCTCTCTGGAGTGTGGGAGGAAGGGAGATGTTTGGCATCTGTTACAGAAAGATGGTGAAAGCTGTTGCATCATGAAGGGTGAAAACAGGACTGAGAAACAGCCAGGTTTTACTTCTGTCCTCATTTCTTGTGAAATGTTGCTGTGTGCTCTGGTCTGCTCAGGCCTCAAGCTCTAATGGCTGAAGAACTTCCTTTAAAAGCCCATGATCTTTCAGAGTATGCCTCTGTGGAAGACTAAAAGAAGCTGTTAAACTTGAGTCCACAGACTGTGTGACTCCAGTGGAGCCATGACTTGAGACTGTGGGGACTGGAGAAGAGGCTTCTGCCGACTGCAAATATTTTTAGCATAACTTTGTTTCAATGTAATGTGAAAAGTTTATGTGGATCTGTCACTAAAATAACATTTGCTGGCACCTGTGTGCGAGAAGCTGAAGCTTTTCTGATCTGTGCTCTTCCCCACAGTAATTTCGCACAAATCCATCTTATCCGATGCTGCCAAAGTGAAGAAGCTGCAGCAGAGTGGGGAGGCTTTTGTGCAGGATGGTTCCTGCAATAACATCGCCCCTCACCTGCACAAGTGCAGGGAGTGCCGCCTGGACAGCTACAGGAAGAACAAGGACCAGAGAGACTCCACTGTCTTCTGTAGATTCTTTCACTTCAGAAGGTAAGAACAATTTGGATACTCCTTAAACGTGAAAAACGTGCCTGTGTCTGAGCTGGACATCTGACCTTTTCTGAAAGGGGGGCTGTTGAGTGCTCACTGTTAGGGATGACATGGATCTAATCTTCCAGGACAGACTAAAACTCCAGTTATTTGGTCAGAATGGTCTCCTGTAGGTCTCTGGTTCAAAGCTGCTTGATATGGTGTGTAGCTATGAGGCCAATATACCCAACTAATGAGTGGTTGCCCGTGGTTTTTTTAGCCCTTAGAAATGTTACAACTACCTTATTTGAGTAGAAAGTATTTTGGCAGGACTTTGAGCTCTTGATTTTGCTGTTCTGGGCTGAGTGCCAGCGGGATAATGTGAGTTGAGTTTGAGTGGAGATACTAGTGAGGAGGTAGATACTGTGCATGTCTCCTGAAGTTTAGTAGTTGGACATAAAATGTTAGCCATGTATCCACAGCTGTGGAAGAGTTGCAGTAAGTGGCTGGGTCTTCTCAACTGGAGTCTGAACTGCATTTAAGCTTGCCACAGAAACATTTCATCACAGCACTCACTAGATTTCAGGAGGGCAGATGGGGAGGGGTCAGCAAGGCAACATCAGGGAAAACAGTGAGTGATGAATGGTGGTTGCTTTTCCAAACCTAATCTGCAACTTCACTCCTTTACTCCCCAACCTACTTCCTTACACCCTCTCCACCTACACCCCAACCCTCCTCCAGGCCTGATTCTTGAGTTAACAGTCCATCTTTCGATGTTTTATCTCTTTAGCTCTTAAGACACCATGACCAACAGTTTCAGAAAGGTGTTAAATTGTTGCTTGAAGCCCACCTGTAAGCCCAGGGTGGTTGTTGTCAAACTGCAGTGCCTGACTGGTTTTTAACGTGTTCTTCCTTTGTTTTCAAATTGTCTAAATAATTTCCATGAACTCCTTGATCTCATGTTTAGATGTCCTTGCATGCTGCTTTTCATTGCCCACCACACACATTTAAGCTCTGGGGCATGGACTGTGTTTTATAGGAAGAAGTTAATTCTGATATTAGAGAGGAAAACCAAAAATACTAGTGATCTCAAGGGAGGTGGGAACCTTACTTATTACCATATTTTTTTCAGAGGAATTCCTTTCTTTTGGGTCTCTGGATAGAATAAAACACTTGTAGGCCTGTAGACCTTCTGAAGAGAAAAAATTGAAAGCAGAAAGATGACAAAGATCATGAAAAAATACTCTTCCACTCTTTCATTTGTTTATTGAGGTTTATTTTACCACTGCATCACTGTTCCCTTCCAGGTTTTGTTGCTAAAGCTTTAAAAAAATGAAGATGTATTAATAATCTGTTATTTAACCTCAGATTAGAGATTGTACCATATTAAGTCTTGGGATAACCTGATGTGTGAGACCAAAGTAACAACAGTCTGTGCTAATTCATCTTCTCAGGGTAACAATCCAGACTTACAGTGCAGTTCAAAGCAGTTGAATCCTTCAGTTTAGATCTTGAAGCTGGTAGAACTGTCCCTTTTTATTGAATGTGAAATCTCCCAAGTCTGGAGATGGCATTTGTCTGATGATGGCAGTTGCCAGCACATGTTCTCATGCCACACTTAACACTCCTCAGTGAGCACGTGTTGTCATCAGAATCAAGTTTCCTTTACAGCATTTAGTAAAAAGGTTCCTGAAGTCCTGAGCAGAACTTTTCATGTTTTAATTTAAGACACTACTAACAGTACAGATCTCATTCTTTCCACCTACTCAGAATCACTCAAGAATCTCTTACTCAAATTTTGCTTGGTGCTTTTTGACAGCTACTTCCAAATGAATTGTTAGTGAAATATTCTATATTTGAAGCATTCTCACTTCTCTTGTGTTGTACATAGTTCTAGATTAAAGTCTTGCTGTTGCCTCCTCCTAGATGTGATCCTTAATGCCAGTGCATTTTAAAAATTGTTAACCTGATTTGGTTTTATGTGAATAAAAGACAAACCCAAACATTTTAGTTAGGAAATCTACCTTACTACAAAAACTAGATATTTTCAGTCTTTTTTGTTTAAAACAAGCAGTACATTAAGCATGCTTCATCTTAGTGACCAGTATGTTTACCCATGTCTGTTGTAAGCACTGAGTAAACTCATTGGCATACAGTACACATGTTTGCAGTTCAAGCATTGACTGATTGGAATGAATTTAAACCAATAAAACGTTTCAGATTATGAGTTTTTCTCCTTCTCCCCCTCTTTCCTCAGGTTGCAGTTTAATAAGCATGGAATACTGCGTGAGGAAGGCTTCTTAACTCCAAATAAGTATGACCCTGAGGCTATTAGCTTGTGGCTGCCTTTATCCAAAAACGTTGTGGGTCTGGATCTTGACACAGCCAAGTACATCCTTGCCAACATTGGAGACCACTTCTGTCAGCTGGTGATATCTGAAAAGGAAGTTATGGCAACGATTGAACCACACAGTAAGATCAGTTTGTGTTGAAGTAATGGGTGTTTTCACAGCTTTATGTGAAGCTTTAAGCTTTTGACTTGTGTGAAAATACATTACATGTATTTGGAAATGTCACATAAGACTTGAGTGTTTCCTTCTCAAAGACAGGGAGTGGTGAGAGCCACTGTGAACTTGTGTCAACAAGTCTTTGCTTGCAGGCAGAGGGAAGGGGAAAAGTAACTTTACCCTTTGTCAGAAGACATTTCTCAATTTCTCAAATTACTTTTCCTGTTAAAGAGGGTGTAATTCTGTTATGAAACAAAGTGTAAAGAAACCCCAGAATTTAAGGAAACCGGGAGGTAGCTGACAATAAAACCTGTTCTTAGCATGTAAATGAAATACAGCTTTGACTTTGACCAGGTTTTGTTAAGTTGCTTTGGTCCTATTTTGTTAATGCATCATGGGCCTAATGCTGCCTGTCAGGACAACAAAGAGATATTTTTCCTCCACCTGCAAGTTTTCAGTGGCACTGTTAGGAGTGATCATGTCCAGTCCTACTGGGCACAGACCAGAGAGGGGCTGGTGATGGGGTGACTGACTGGGAACTTCATTAGTGCAGACAGGGCAAACCTGGCATCCCCAAACACTGGGTTTGGCCACATCAAAACTTTTGTGTAGCAAATGTGAGCAGACAAAGGGGGGGAAGTCTGTGATCTTGCATAATCACTTCTCAAAGTAGAAGGACTCTTAAAACTGTATTTGTGTTCTGGATTATAAGTGAACGACTGAGTTGCAGAGCAGTTTGGGAGACTGTCTGCCCACTGTCTGCTGGGTTTGGGTGCTGTTGACATTAGATAAAAAGACTGTATGAGTTTGGCAGTCACTCCTCAGCCCTGAATAGAAGAGGAGAAAAGCTGAACAGGCTTAAATGCCCTTCAGAAGGGGAGGGAAGACTTGAGATATTCCAGAAATGCTTGCTGTGGGGTCTGATCCTGGACTACTTGAAATCTGTGAGCTCTGCTCTTCCCTTGAACTGGAGGATACTCTGACCTGTGGAGCCAAAGTATCCAGTGACAGAGTGAGAGGTGCAGACTGGAATACTGGAACACTTTCAGAAGGGTGGATTTTTGGGTGGAATTCATGCAACAACAGGGAGGGGTCTCTTTAATAGCAGAGGATGCACCTGTTAGCACAGCTACCAGAAACATCCTCTGCTTAAAAAAAAGTCACATGGGAGTTCTGGTGTTGGTGTGAAAGGAGCAAAATCTCATTAATTCCTTTTTGATTGTTTATTGCCCTGGCTGGTGAGAGTAAGGAAACTCAGTTCATTAAAATGGAGGTTATTTGTAATGCCCTGCATAGGAAAGAAATAATTTAGAAGTCTAGATGTTTTGTTCTTTGACAGTTCAGTTAAAAAGTGCTCACTCAGCACAGGGAAAAGGGAGATTCTTCTGCCAGTGTGGTTTGAAGTTATGATAAATTTTTCTTGGTAGAATTCACTTGAAATAATATGTTTTCATAAGAACTCTCTCACAAACCGACCTTTTAAAAAAATGTGACAATATTTTGTTCAGCTGCTTTAAGGGAATCATTTGTTTGAGTATTTTTGCATTTCACAGTGTGTATCAAGTCCAACCCTTCTCTTTTACCAGATAGAATTACAAGAGACAATTTTTTTAAACACCAGTGACTGGTAGGTAAAGCCACAAGACAAAACAAGTATGAGGGAGAAAATTTTTTGGGAGAACTTCTTTAGAGAGAGTTCCTTAAAAGATTGGTAGTAAAGCAGGAGTGAGATTATCCCCGTGCAGTAAAACATTGACCAGTGTAGAAGGAAGAGCTTGTTAGGTCACATTGCTCCTTGGCCACCAAGTGCCAAAAGGAGGGACAGTATCAAACTACAGAGGAGAACCAAAGGAAACAGGAGGAGTAGAAAGGGACAAGGTTCCAAGAGCTGAAATATGAAGTGACATTCAAAAGATAACAAATTACTTCATCCTGTTTTGGGGAAATTGGAGGGTTGACCTCTAAAATGGTAAATATCCTCTATGTTTTCAGAAGGCAGAGAAGAATGGAGCTGGTGATATTTAGACTTGTGTCTCCTGAAAGAATTTTGAAGCAAGTAGTTAAACAATTTTTACCTCCTACTTAAGAACAAATTGTGCCAAGCTATTCCAGTGTTGTTCCATACATAGTTAATAGGCATTATTCAGAAGAAAAGCAACAGATGTCTTGGATCCTGGTGTGGTTTTTTTTAGCACACATTAGGACATGGTCTCTCATAACTTTCTTTTAAAATTAAGAAATGTTGTGGGCAGGAAAGTTTCAGAGAAATTGCAAGTGTGGAAGGTGGTAGGAGGAGGCAGGTGTGTGCTTTTTGTCTAGTCTGTTTTTCTGCCTGGCAACATAATGAAATGGAGATCAAGCTAAAATCTGTATATAATCACAGAAAAATAATACAGCCCTGTATTGCCATGTGGGTTTTTTGGAGGATACTGTCCATGTTTGGGATGTTTGGAGTGAGCTGAAAAAGTGACTTGGAGTGAGGAAAGTGGAATATAATGGGTATAATAGGAAACCTGAAGAGCAGTGCTTTGGGGAGGAAAATTCACCATTCTGACACGGTCAAATATACACCTATAAACACAGAAAACCTCCTAGAAGGAGGAGAACTACCTGCCCACTGTGCTGCTGAATAGAGAACAAGGACAAGTTGGTTGTGGCAAGCTGGACACTACGCTTAGCTTGCTATAGTACCTTAATTTATTTCCTAGAGTAGCTGTGGAATTTCCACTTAGGAAGGTGGTAGCAGTTGACATGTTAACCCGGGCAAATACATGTCAGGAGTAGGAGATGTGGTTGGTTCTGCACAGGAGGAAGCAAAGTGGATTTGATTGTTTAAACTCTGTTCCAGACTTGCTTTTGTGAGTCTGTAAGGGCAAAAGCTTTGTTTCGGAGTTCCAGTGCAAAAAAAAAAAAACCTAAGTCATATCACTGTAGTTTTTAAGCAACTGTGTTTAACATGCAAATGCTGAGTGTTGTTTGAGCTGACAGTGACTGAGCTGTCTCTGACCACAGGGCAGGTGGCCTGGAAGCGCGCGGTCCGCGGCGTCCGAGAGATGTGCGACGTCTGTGACACCACGATCTTCAACCTCCACTGGGTCTGCTCCAAGTGTGGCTTTGGGGTCTGTGTGGATTGCTACAGGATGAGGAAAAAAAGCTCACATGAAGGTAGGAATGCTTATTGCTACTGTAGACAGAGAGGGAAGAGGGGAAAGAAAAATCTGTGTTTTGAACTTGGGAGTCAGTAACAACCTTTAAACAAGACAAAAAACCTTCCCAACAAAAAGAGCTTGTTGTAGACCTGTGGTTCAATGTATCAATAGTAGTAAAATATGTGGCTTTCCAGAGCAGGGTGCACTAATAAAACATTGTAATGGTTTGTTTTACAGATGATGACTCGGATACTTTCTCCTGGTTTAAATGTGTGAAGGGGCAGGCACATGAACCAGAGAATCTGATGCCTACACAAATAATTCCCGGAAAAGGTATTTGGAATAATTGATTGGGATAAAAACGTTCTGTAGGCTTTGCTATCTTTTGTATGTTGTTGATGTTGTACCGAGTGAGGTTTTATTTTAGTAATAAAGTTAATAAAAGCTTAGTATTTATTATCTGAAGACTGGAACAGCCTGTGTGTTTGACACTATTTTATTATCTTTGATCTTTACCAAGAAATAGCAGAACTTCTTGTTTTAATGATGAACTGTATTCACATACTATTGTTTACTTGCAAGCACACACAATTTCTTAAAAACTCAGTGAATGCTGGATGTTCTGGTTACATGTGAGCTCACTAATGACTCTCTTCCTCCAGCTCTCTATGATGTTGGTGATATCGTTCACTCTGTGAGAACAAAATGGGGAATAAAAGCAAATTGTCCTTGTGCAAATAAGCAGTTCAAAGCACTATCAAAGCCAACTCTAAAGGAGGACTCAAAACAGGTATTGTTACTGCCTCTCACTATGTCTGTGCAGTATATGTTTGTGTCAGTCTACTGCATAGGCTTGAAGCCACTGCTGATTTGTCTTTGTGGGTGTGCCAACCCTGACCTCTGTGATAACCCCACCATGTAGGGACAGCTTGTATTCACTGTTCATCTTTCTGGCTCTTTAAGTCTTTCCTTAAGTTTTGGGGAAGGTCTCCTTGTGTCCCTTTGGCACACTGATGCCTCAGTAGTGACCTGTCCTTGACAAATGTTCAGTGAGGATTTTTAGAGCAAAAGTAGGATTAGATGGAGAGAACCCATAAGAGAAGAGTCTGAAGAACAGACCAGTGGGAATGGTTGGGAAGTGTAGACTGTTCCTTGGGTCCTGGAGATAAAAAACATGCAACATCTAAAAGAATAAATAAGATGGAAGAACACTGGAAATCATAAGAGCTATATATGAATAAAATTGTGAGGGCTAGAGCAGTGTGGAGAAGCAATGATTTCTCTGGGAGTCCTGGTAGAAAGTGTGCTGCTCCTTATATTAAAAAAAAACCCCAAACAACAAAACCCTACCATATGTTTATTTGTAAATGGATGTAGTGTTCTTTGCTTTTAAAAATAGAACACAAATTAATAGCTTAGTTTTTCAGAATCTTGCAAGAAACTAGATGAATTAAGTAAATTTTAATAGTTATGTACTTATTTGTAAACTTATTTTGAAAAGAAATGTATTATCTTAAGTCTAAGAAGTGGCTGAACTTGATTTTGGTGTTGGTAATGAACAGAAGAGATGAAAAATATTGTGAAGTGTTAAAAGTGAGGGAGATGGTTATATGATTCAAAAGTTAACCTGTGACTGACCTGGCTTCAGTCTTCTGAATTGAGATTTCCTGTGACTGGGCAAACAGCTGTATTGGAATTTACTGGTATCTCTCTGTAGAATTAGGTACTACTCTAGTTGTGTGAGGATAAGTTCATTAAAGTTTGAAACACTTCCTGTTATGTCATGTTTGGAATTCTTACCAAGGATCAGCAGTCAATAAGAGATGAAATATAGAACATAGCAATAAGCAGACAAAGGAGCAGAATAATTTCTTGGCTTGAAAGCTTTTGAGTAGAGAGAAGAAACATCACCAGTCACACAGGAATCCCAGGGCAAAGCAGTAGCTCTGGTTAGTCTGTTACTAGAATCTCCAAACAAGCACATAAATCAGCTGCAAAGGGGATGTACAATCCTGTGCTTGTTTAGACCTGGCAGGTGAGTGGGCTTCTACTGCCACCTTAAGATAAAAGTTTAGGAGAGCTAAATATCTGTTTTAGTCCACTGAACTGGAGCTCCAGCTTAGCCCTGGCTGAGCATCAGATACCACTAGAATTGTGAAAGTGCTGCTGTTAAAAATGCATTTAGTTCCCAAAGCAGTCTCAGAAAATGCAGTTGGGAAGCTCAGCCTTCTGTGCCTTCTTGGCTGCTCCTGAAGTTGGGAGATCCCAAATCCTGCTGAACTGTCCTCCCTGGGTGACACTGAGCTGCAATGCTGACCTCTTGTGGAGATCAGATTTTTTTGAAGGGCCAAACTATGTTTCTTTTTTTAAAGAATGTATTTGGACATCTTATTGCTGCTTTCCCTTTCTGAGTAGAGCGTGTCTGTGTCTGATCAAGTTCTCACTTGGGTTTTTTTCAGCACTTGGCATCTGGAGACAGGCCCAGCCTTCAACATAACAGTTTTGTCCTGAGCCCACAAGTCACTACGCACGATCCTCCTCTCAAGTCAGCACTTGGAAGCAAACAAACTGCTTCAGTAAATTCTTCTCCTTCATTTAATTGGTTTTCAAATCTAACAAGTGGAAACGTGAATAAAGAAAACAAAGGTATGTGCAGAACCATGTGAAGAGTAAACCCTCTGTGGCTGTTTGTCAGAAGAATATAGGTCAGACCCAGCAGCATCTTGTGCTGAGAATGATGTCATCTGCCTGCTGGGATGGATGTTCAGTGCCTGTGCTGCAGAACTGGCCATGGCAATGGCTGGGAGTAAAACCTGCCAGGGTTATCATATTTTGTTCTGAAAACTGGATTAAAATCCCATTGATGCAAGTATTCTTGAAAGTTCGGTTTGAAAATGTATTTATTTTAAATGTGTGATTTTAAAAAACTTTGGAGTATTGAAGAAAGTTAAGTGAAAGGAGTATTTCATCTGCATGTATTGAGGGGAGATTTATATATATGTGCATACATACCTGTATATGCATATAGGAATATCTTGTCTTAAAAAAAAAAAGGGGGCAAAAATCCAAAGTATATACTTTTCATCCTTCAGAGGATTAAGCCTTGCTTCACTGTCAGTTGTCTTCTTTCCTTCACTTCAGAGAAACTCCTCATACCGATTTCAAAGAATGAAAACAAACCTCTGCAGACACTCCCCAGCTTAGCCAAGCCAGCTGCAGCCCTGCAGACATTCAACAGTGCAATATTGACCCCCGTGAGCAACAACAACACGGGCTTCTTGCGGAATCTCTTGAACTCTTCTGGAGGAAAGGTACAGGAAAAATTTTGTTTTACTGGTTTGAGTTCATTCCAGGCTTAGGCAAGTGTTCTAAACTTGTGAGCAACTGCCACAGGCACCTGTCACAGCAGGTGAAATTCTGTCTTTGTTTGGAAAAAGGACTTGTTCAGTTTCTGTGTCTCAGTGCTCCATTTAGTGCTTTCCAGAGTAGTGGCTTAGTGGTACTATCAGCAAGTCTTGCTTGGTAAGGGATTGGGAACCAAGTGATGAAGCAAATTAATTTCCTTAGGCTAGAATCTGGCAGGTGCATTGATTGGGGTGTCCATTAGACTCAAAAAAAGAACTTGGAGCTGGAGGGAGGAACATTCTGTGGTGGGTGACTCTTCCACATGTCATTTGCGGACGGGTTCACTTCAGATGTTTCTGGGCTTTGTCTTCTCTTACAGATGTGACTTGAAAATGGTGGGGTAAAATACTGGCCTTGAGAGTTCCTTGCTGGAACTGCATTTTTCCTCTTTCATATAGAGCAACTTCTGTTCTGTGCTGCATCTGCTGAGTTTCTGCAGAGTTGCTGAAATGTAAATCAGAGCAGAACTTGTTATACCAGAGTTCTGTAGACAGTGTCAGACATGGCACTGGCATTTAATGATGGTGCTTTTCTAGACAACAAAGTTCTGCTTTTTTTTGTTTGTTTGTTTCTCTGCACAAATGTGAGCTCAAGTGAAAAATTTTGGAAGTGGCAAATACCTTCCTAAATGCCTCCAGGACAAGGCAAAAGAAAAGTGCACCAACTTTTTTTTGTTGTTCTTTCTCTTTTCCCTTTTTTTTTATCAGACAGACAATGGACTCAAGAGTACACCCAAAATCCTTGATGACATTTTTGCTTCCCTGGTGCAAAATAGAGCCATTACAGACCTGCCTAAGAAGCCTCAAGGACTGACTATAAAGCCCACGATAATGGGCTTTGACACCCCTCACTACTGGTTGTGTGATAACCGCTTGCTGTGTCTTCAAGATCCCAACAACGAAAGTAATTGGAATGTCTTCAGGGAGTGCTGGAAGCAGGGACAGGTACTTTAAGCTTTGTGTTTTTCCATTTGTGGTTAGTGTGCTTTGCTCTGTGGTTGAAGCACAGGTACCAGCTTGCTGTGGTGATAAGCAACAGTTAAGCCTTCATCAAAGTGCAACATGAGCACTGGTAGAGCCTTTGATAAAAGGATGTGTGGTTCACTATTTAAATCAGTTTCTAAACATATTGGTGAAATTATGGCTCTATATAAAAAGCTGCCTCGTTGTTTGAAATAAAGAATGATCAGATGCATGGCAGAATTCTGGTAAGGCAGGCTGAGCACTTAGTTTGGAAAAGATGTTTTCGAAGTGCCAGCATTCAGTTCAGTGTATTTTATGCATTACCCTGTTGTAGTGAGAATTTTGGGCATTTAATAATTCTTCAGAATATGTTCTTTTTCTTCCTAGCCTGTAATGGTGTCAGGAGTACATCACAAATTAAATGCAGACCTCTGGAGACCAGAGTCCTTCAGAAAGGAGTTTGGCCAACAGGAAGTAGATCTGGTGAACTGCAGGACCAATGAGATCATCACTGGAGCTACTGTGGGGGACTTCTGGGATGGATTTGAAGATATTTCAAGTAAGTACCATGAATCATCATTCCAGTAGGTAAAATTTTCAGCAGCAATAATGTTGCCCTAGCACAGATTTGTGATCCTTAAGCAGCATAAAAGATGTTCCAGGCTTCCTCTTCACCTTGGACACTGTCTGCAATGTATTCTCACAATTTATGCTTGTGGACTGGATAGAAACTGTTGTTCCCATGGAGGACTCTCCTTCAGGAGTATGTTTGGCTGCCTTTAGTCTTTTGGGGAGGCATTCTGAGAAAGTCTGGAATCTTCCCAGCAAGTAGGTTCATCTGTCAGCTTTTTCCCTAGTTGAGTGAAGCAGAAGAGCCAAGAAGGCAAGTTCATGTGACAACAGAGTTTATCAGTGTTGTGACAAAATTCTGTGTCTTTGGTTCTGCATTAATAATTGTGGAAAGAACATGATTTTAAACTAAGATAAGGGTTTCTTTGTCCTGAATCTTTGGAATTTGAGAAGTACTAGTATTAAAAACTAAGTCTTACTAATATTTGAAATTAGGTCGCCTGAGAACAGAAGAGGGAGAGCCGATGGTGTTGAAGCTCAAAGACTGGCCTCCAGGAGAAGACTTCAGAGATATGATGCCTTCTCGGTATGAATTCCCAAAGGAACTGTTCATTGTGTGGTATACCCCCAAAATAATGGAATGTAGGAATACTGTGTCATTGGGAAACCTGCTTCAACTTTGTGCAGCAGTTGGCCACGTGTGCCACATTTTGTTTCTCAGAGATGCCTGACATAAATGGAAATCCTAAAAAAGTTTCATCCTAAAAATTTATGTAGTTGGTTGTATTTACTGCCAGGTAAAGTGAGCATGTAAAATTTCTCAGGAGAGGTTTAAGTTTTGGAAGCTTCCTAAAAGCCTGGATCATTTTGAAGTCCAGAGTTCAGCTGAAGCTTATTTTTTTTTTTCCAAACATTTTTAAGTATTCTGACTTAGTCTGTGTGGTATTAGTTGAGATGATTACATAAGGAAATAGCATTAGTCCAGAGAGGTTAAAGTTGTTTATCTGCTGTATTCCTATGCCTTTTTTTATTCCTTTTCATGGTGTCCAGTAAACTCCCTGGGGGAAGGAGTACACTCTCTTGACTGCAGACAGCTTTTGTTGCACTCTTTTTTTTTTTTATCAGTTCCTAATGTTATATTTTGCTGTATTACATTAGGTTTGATGATTTGATGAAGAATATTCCATTGCCAGAATACACCAGGAGAGGTGGGAAGCTCAACCTTGCCTCTCGACTTCCCAACTATTTTGTGCGACCGGATTTGGGTCCCAAGATGTACAATGCTTATGGTAAGGAGTCTTTCTAAAGGTCACGTTGGCCACACATTTCAAATTGAAGTTTACTGTAAATTGTGTGAATCCATGCTGTTGTAGGTAATTTGATTAATCCCATGGATCTGAGAACCTGACTTTGGCTCACGTATAAGTATTAGTGATATCCAGAGCATGATACGATTTGTTTTATTAAATGTCTTTTTGTCCACTTGGTTTCAAGCCCAATAGCAGTTATTCCCAGTCTTCCAATCAACTTGCTCCACAGTCTCTCTTTCCTGTAGCTGGCCACATGTATTTGTTGTTTCTCTACTTCTGGCTGTATTGCTTTTGTTACTCTCCTTTTTGAGCTGTGTCATTTCCTTTTTAATCTCTTCTTCAGCAATGTTTTCTGTGGCTGGTTCCTCTGCTGTCACTTGAAAGACATTTGAAACTAAATCATCACGGCCAGTAAAGAGACTGTGGCTGGTAAATACTGCAGCAGCTGCCTTTCAGAGTGATACTGCTTTATTCTAAACTGCTATAGAAACCCTTTTCTAGCAGGACTTTAATATGACTTCTATATATCATACAGGCTAGATATAGATCCAGATCAATGTTGTCAGCTTGTCAGCAGATCACTTGGGAAGACACAAGATTGGGCAAGGTCCTGGACAGAAACTGTACTGCTGTTCTGGAAGCATTTGTTGGTAGAAGTAAAAGCTCTCTGGTCTCTTCAGAGAGTGCTGCTGAGAGTGGTGTAATGTTTATCTCTGTCTTACTAATGGATGTGCTTCTCTTTCTTTGTTTTTTTTCCCACCTCCCAGGCTTGATAACACCAGAGGACAGAAAATATGGCACAACCAACCTGCATTTGGATGTGTCTGATGCTGCCAATGTCATGGTTTACGTGGGGATCCCCAAAGGCCAGGCTGATCAGGAAGAAGGTGAAGTCTTTGCTGTGTTCTGAGGGGGGTATTTTTGTGGTTGGAGGGAAGGTCCTTTAGTGTAACTGCTCATGTTGACTCTCAACAGAAGTGCTCAAAACCATACAAGATGGTGACTCTGATGAACTGACAATTAAACGTTTTACTGAAAGCCGAGAAAAGCCCGGAGCTCTGTGGCACATTTATGCTGCTAAAGATACAGAGAAGATCCGGGAATTCCTTAAAAAGGTAAGTTGTTACATCTTAGAGACTGATCTTCTGTGTGGCCCTGCAAGTATTTATATCCTTGGGCTTTCCCCCTTCCCATCCCAGCAGTTCTGGACACAAATACGCTCGAGTTGTATCCAAGACAAAACTTGTTGTGTGCCCTGAGTCTTGTAGGGTCTGAGGAGGGTGAGGAGTTGAAACTTAAAGTTACCTTGTATGTAGATATACTCCTTTTACCCACACTTCTTACATCATGGTTAATGATGTTCTGTAATGATAAAGAACTGTTTTCTTTAAAACAAAACCACAGTTAAATTTTAAAGTAGACCCTCCTTAACAGCCTGTGAGACGTTCTTGAGAAATGTCAGAGCAATATATGCTGCATAAAGTTCTTCCTTGTTCTGTCCCTCTTCCTACCTTTTTTTTTCCCCATACCTTTACGAGGTTTGGGTTAAAGGAAAAATGAGGTATTTTGGGTGATGTTTTCATGGGAGTTAAGGGTTTAATAGAGATGTGCTACTACATCCAAAGGGCTTGTTTCAGTGTTTAAATTCACCACAACAGTCCAGAGTTCTCTGTGGTCTTAATTTTGAAACTTCTTTGGTGCTCTAAAGTGGAAAAGGACAATACATTGAGTTTAAAAGGATAAATGGGATGATCTGAACAACTGTTGGTGTGGTCAGCCTTACTGCTGTCTTAGTGGAAGCTTGGAGAGGCTGCAGCAGATCTGTTCAGTATTAACAAAGAACAAATCTTAGAGTTGATAAAAAAGGATAGTCAGTTTGATAAGCATTAGCACTTGGAGTTTTGACATCTGTCTCACACCTCAGTCCCTTGCAGCTCACACAGTGGCAGGTGTGGGGCTCTCAGCATCTTGTCATGGAGTAGAACCAAGCTGGTTTTCTCCTCCCAAATGAGTTTTTGGGCTAGGCTCCTGGGTGTAAATGACTGCTGCAGCAGGTTGGATTTATACAGGAACTTTCTGCAGAAACTTTCTCCCCAAAGCCCTAAAATTTCTGCCTTGTGCCTCCCAGCCTTGTATCTCCTGAAAATCTGGTTTTTATCATGTGGGTCAGTGAGTACACTGACTGATTGTGGCCTCCGGGCAGACACCTGCTGAATTCCACACTTGGGAGTTTCTTCCAGTTACAGGCTATAGAATCAGAATGGTTTGGGTTAGAAGCTTCAAGATCATCCAGTTCCAACCCCCCTGCCACAGGCAGGGACACCTTCCAGTGGACTAGGTTGCTCCAAGCCCCATCCAACCTGGCTTTGAACACTTCCAGGAATAGGGCAACCACAGCTCTGGGAAACTTGGCCCAGTGTCTCATCACTAATTTTTTTCCTAATACTTTAATCTAAATCTGTGCTTCTTTGGTTTTAAAGCCATCCCCCCCCCTTGTCCTGTCTTTCCATGCCCTTGGAAACAGTCCCTCTGCAGCTTTAGTAGCATCAGAGCACTGGTCCCGTGTGTGACAGTGGTTCCCACTGTGAACACATCATTTACTTGACCCTTCTGTTCCTTTCCGATGTCCATTGGGATTACCTGTATTTCCTGTATCCACATTTGCAACATCTCTGTGAAGCCAGAGGGACCTGACAAATGTAGAAACCTGGACAAACAAAGAATCCACACTTCCACTGTGTAACTCTCCTACCTGAACACACGGTGCAAGTCCCTCTGGCACACGTGTGTGTGGAATACAACTGGACTGTGCAGTCAGACTGGTGTGGTAAAATGCCCGTTGTCTTGTGACTCCAGGTTGCAGAAGAACAAGGCCAAGAAAACCCCGTGGATCACGATCCCATTCATGACCAGAGCTGGTACCTGGACCGACCGCTGAGGAAACGCCTTCACCAGGAGTACGGAGTTCAAGGCTGGGCTATTGTACAGTTTCTAGGAGATGTAGTTTTCATCCCAGCAGGAGCTCCACACCAGGCAAGGACCAGGGACATTTATGGCCTGACTGCTCGGGGGCAGCCCTTTGAGCACGTGGCTAATGCTTGTTTGTTCTCTCTAATGCTTGTTTGTTCTCTCTAGGTTCATAATTTGTACAGTTGTATTAAAGTTGCAGAAGACTTTGTATCCCCAGAGCATGTCAAACACTGCTTCTGGCTCACTCAGGAATTTAGGTATCTGTCGCATACGCATACGAACCATGAAGATAAACTGCAGGTAACTTCCCAGTGCTCAACAGAACCCTGTCCCTCTTGACCCTTTAAAAAAAACTCCACCAAAACCCAACAGACAGCCCCCACCAAACCTAGAAGGGCTGTGGCCACGCAACCCAAATGCTTTTGTGTTCAGATCAGCTGTAACACATGGGATCTTGGAGAGGAGTTTCTATGGTTTTTGAACTGTTGGCTTTTTTAGTAGTTTTGAGGAAGCCACCTGAAGCTTCTCCTGAGCTTGTTTTGAATAATTTCCTTCTGTCACTTCTTGTTTTCCCCCCAGCTGAGCTTGCAATGCTCTCCTCAGGCCACAGGGCTCACTTGATGTCCTGTTAGAATTTGAACCTTGTTTTCACAGGCTGGTGATTTATTTGAAGGCTGTGTCTGAACTGAGCTGCACAGGGGGTGGGGAGGGAGGTGGGAAAGCTGGGAAGTGACCTGTGCTGTTTGCTTGTATAACCAAACACCTCTTCCTTTCCTGCCAGGTGAAGAATGTCATATACCACGCTGTTAAAGATGCAGTTGGGATACTGAGAGCTAACGAATCCAGCCTTAGCAGACCGTGACGTAGAGCGCCTTAACCACACACACTATGAAACAGAAGCGTTGGCAGCTGTTTTACCTACTCAGTCAGGACCTCTGTGGACTTTGAGATTATATGAATGTTACCTCATCTTCCTTTCAGCAGTACCAGAGGGTTGTGGTACTATGTTCTGTGTATTCTTCCAATGTTTACAAACCTGATATGTATATGTAGTAATATGTATGGACTGTGGCATACTGTGAATGCTCAGTTGCAATAGAACTTTATACGGAGTTGCTCTCCAAACTGTACAAAATACCTCCTATAGAACTGTTGGGAACTATTCCAAATTACTCGTTTGAAAAATATTACTCAAGGCATTGTAAAGCTTCAATTTTCAAAATTTATTTTGGGGTGGGAGGAAGTAATGGAATCACTGAATTCAATAACCAATTTACATAAAGAGTAAGAATGCAGTTCTGGAATTTCACATTAACATAGAACTAGCATTTAAAAGTAGCTTTAAGCTATTGTATAGTAACATAGAGATGGGGGTTAACCATCTTTAGGTAAATGTATTTAAATTTCTAAATGTTAAAAAATTTTTGATCAAATGTCTTCTGTTCGAAACTGCTCTTTAATTTGAACTGTTTGATTCTCTGGTTTTTAACACTGAATGGTCTACATAAAAATTCTTCTATTTCAGATACTGTTCCTTGCCTGCCCTTTTCAGTTGACTCTTTAAAGTGTAATTAATTTGATGCAGTGCTTTGAAATGCAAAAGAAAATGGTGTATCATAAACTGTTCACACTGTGTTCTAAAGTATTTGAAGGCTTAGGGTACTGAATTTAGTGACAGATCTGTTTATAGCTACTTTTGGTTAACCCAAGAATGACTTAGCTGACTGACTGCTGCTTCTGGGCTGCTGCCAGCACTGTGTGGTCTGTGTCAAACGAGTTTCAGTGGGAAAGGGCACAAACAGAACTCCAGAATTACTTGGAGAAAGACCGAAAACATCACAAAACTTAGAACAGGCACAGGGGACAAGAGTGGAAAAGTGCATTTCTCATCTGCCAAGACAACCCTGAGACAAAACAAACCTTTCTGTTCTTCAGTTCCTTCCTGGAACTGAAATGTGCAGGATAAGGATGGCTGTTGGGAAGAGCCAGGCAGGAGAGGAAACCTCCTCCTAGGTACCTAAAAGTCACTTTTCTGAGTTTCATGCAACAAATGGATGAACTCTCTAGTACTTCACTTGCTGATTATCATCAGCATTAACTGATCTCAGTCTGTCTCAGGTGACAGGATTCTTTTTCAGAGAGACTTACTCTGCTCTGTCCCTCTGAAATGGGGACAGGCTCCACTGACACACAGGGAGTAGGAATCTCTTAAAGGGGTTAACTGAAGTGGACTTGAAGGAGGTTTGTCTGCAGCAACACCTCCTCACTGTGCTCACTGGAGCTTCCCCCCATCCATGTGCTGAGGCCTCTGACAGTAAATACCTTGTCCTAGTCCCTTCAGCTGGCTTGATTTGGCATCTCATGCTTGAACTAGTTGAGTATCCTTAAAGGCAACACCTCAGCTGGACATTCTCTTGCAGTACCAAGTTGAAATAAATGAAATAAAGCAGGCTCATTGCTTTCCTTGGAGCCAGCTGGAGCTTTGTGGGCAGCTGCAGTACAGGTACTGCCCAGAGAGTGAGATGAGTCACATCAGGAAGGATACATCACACCCTGTGTGCATGTCTGTGAAAAGACTCATTGTTGAAGCTGGATTTTGAGCTCTTACCAAGGCGCTGGTTCAGTCAAGTTTTATTGCAGCTGTTACCCACCCCACTCTTCAACTGCTTTCGTTCCTGATATGTCCTTTCTGGATTTTTCAAGATCACAGGAAGTAAACTCTCCTACTTGTCTATTCTTGTTGCATTTGGGGTGGAGATGGAACACCTGGGTTGCACAGCCCTGAAGCATTGGGGATGTTTTGCCACCCCCTGGCACAAAGGTGCTTTTTATGGCTGCAACTGGGAGCAGTTGGACACCATGTGAGAATCTCTGCCTCATCTGTTTCTCCACCCTTGTTGTTGTGATACAATTATTTATAGACTTAGTTTTCTTTTCGTAAGTCTTCCTTAAAATTAGAAACTCTGTCCTTTGCCTGGGAGGTGCCTGGGGCAGTGACAAATTCAGGTGAAAGGCATGGTTGGCTTTGCAAACTGCCTTTTGTGAGCCACAACATACATTTTTCCTGAAGCTTTCCCTTGGGAAGACACACCTCTTCTCTGACTCCAAATTGTGTCATTTAAGCAGCAGAGAGGCCTGGCCATAGCCACAGAGTCTGGAGAAACCTTCCCAGCACTGCCAGCTGCCCTGCCCTCACTGTGACACTGCCTTGGCTCAGACAGGCTCTGCTCTGATCATACAGAGCTGGAATGGAGCAGCTCTGTAACAGCTGCTCTCACTGAAAGCTTCTCTTTTCCTATGCAGTGAAAGGCCTAAATGTGTTCAAACAAACAAAAGAAGGGTCTTATAAAACCAAAAGGGAGGTGTAGGAAGTAGATATTGTTTGTTAAAAGAGGCTGAAGTGATGCAAACTAAACTGATGCATGGCAGTGACCGTTAAAAGCAGCTTTAATAAAATCTGTAGTGATTCAGGAAAACAAAGATCTTACACCACTGAAGGGTTTTGGTAACAGATTAAGCCAAAGTGCCTTTTAGGAAGAGATGCTGCTTGAAGCTGAGAATATATTTCAGGACTTTATATCTAAAAATATGCAACATTACACCACCAGTGCCATGTCACCACAGCCCCTCCCGGGAACACGGGCTGAACAGAAAATGGGAAGCAAATCTCACAGACTGCACTCCCCAAGAAGTATATTACAGTAGTTTCTTGGAGAACACAATCCCCAGAAAGAAAAAAAAAAAAAAATATATTACATAAAGTATTCTCACATAAGTTTTGCATTTTGAGGGTAGGACAGAATCAGGCAAAGCCAGCTGTACACATCCCTCCTGTCCCTAACTCCGGAGTGTGGCCAGCCGGGACTGCATCGCTTCGATATCTTCCTCCTCATCCACAGCAGCAGCTGCTCCCATGGGCTCAGGCTCTGGAAGAGCATCTGTGACTTTACTGGGTGCTTTACCCAAGGCCCCTGCAACAACAAAGAGGCTTGTTAGTTGTGCTACACCTCCATTTAATAATTAGCAGCTTTCAGGGACAGCAGCAGCACTGACCTGCCAGGCCCTCGGAGCCTCTGTGCTCCCACAGCTGCCGGGAGGACGCTCCCGGCTCCCCCCACAGCCCCACTTGCTTGCCTGGGAGCTCCCACTGCCTGCCCAGCAAGAGGAGAGCTGCTCCAGCCAGGAAACAGGGTGGGAAAAGCAAAGGAGGATGCAAGAAACAAGAGAGGGCAGCATGCCAGGCCCTGGGCAGGAGGTGCCAGCAGGGCGAGAGCCGGTGAGCTGCGTCTTCAGTGTGGTACAGCTGAACACAGCCCTGTGCTTGTCACAGGAAATTTGGGTAAGCAGCATTCTAAGCATTAGCTAAGTCAAATAACTAAACCAGCAGATCATTACTTCATGGGCTGGAAGGCAGAAGGTGTGGTTTTGGGAGGGTTTTTTTGTGTGTTTATTTTGTTGTTTTTTCTCCCCCAACAACTCAAGACACAGCATTTTACTGCCAGGACTCACCCCACAGCCTACAGCTGAAGGCAGTGCAGCTGAGTTTATTTCTTGGCTTCATTAATAACAGTATCTAGTCAATCATACAAGTTTCACCTTCTTAAGAAGATTCACTGCACAAACCAACACTGATCTGTTAGAGCCTCAATTACAGAACAGCACAGACAGCAGCTGATGGATATTAGTTCTGGTTTACTGAGCCTCACAGGGCACCTCAGCCAGTATTCCCTGAGAAACCAGTTTGTCAGAGCTCTCTGCCCATTACCAAAGGCAGAGATGAGAGAGCAGAACAGATGAAGATTTAAATTGCTGTGTCTTACTGAACAGAGCAGAGCCTCTGCTCTCAGCAACACCCCCAAACTCACCAGCTGTAATTTCAAAAAGGATTTTGTCGATTTCCATCTCAGCTTCCTCTTCCATCTCCTCCTGATCCTCCAGGCCTTCAAAGGTGTCCTCCAGCATTTCCTCTATAATTCCAGCCTAGCAGAAAACAGCAAGGCAGTATGTGATGCCCTTAGAAACATCATAGTAAGAGGACACACTTCCTGCTTTGGAGATCAAGTTACACCTATCCAGGTATTTCATAACCCCCTGGTCGCTCCTCCAGCTTTTTGGATCAAGGCTGTCCTGTTGCAGGAGGGTGGCCAACACACCTCAGTGTAAGCACATATCTCTACAACTGCTGCACAGGAAAAGCAGGAAGAAAACTGAGGATTAAATACATGTGTTCTCACTTTGAAACCCTCAAGCTGTTCCTCATTGTCATTGCACATCCAAACACCACCAACCAGCTTTCTCCAAGTATATGAAATACAACTGCAAACCTCAGTCATGCAGCATGAGCTGTGTAACACACTGTGAAAGTGCTGTTTGACACAGCTTACCCTTTTTTCTATCTGCATTTGAAAACATTCCTTTGCAGGGCCTGCAACCCAGAGCTGGCCAAACTGCCTGGTGCACAATGGTGAAATTATTTAGAAATAAACTGATTTGAACTAAACAGTCTACAGTGGTAAGAGGGGAAAAAGCAAAACAATTTTGGTAACTGAAAATGTAACAGTCATGTCAGAGGCTTGGTATCCTTTCAAATGGGAGCACTTTCATCACATGGAGACACTGATGTGTAGATGTTTTAAACCCAGATGTTTTAAACCCAGACTGGCCACAGAATCACAGAATGCCCTGAGCTCACACAAGCCCTCTGTCAAAGGGGCCACCCGAAAGGGACCACCTCTTGTTCCCCTAAGCCTGATTTATGTGCTAGATCTCACCTTCATCATCTCTTTGGACAGCTCCCTCATCGTTGCTTGGATTTCAGGGATTTTCACTAGATTTTGCATAGCTTTCATGACTTCTGTGCTCTTCTGCAATGAACCTGCTACTCTGAGGACAGCTGTGAAGGAGAGGCATAGAAAAAAGTTTAAACAACCTCTGCACTGCTGAAAGCAGAGAAATTTCAATCCTTCCTGCATGGAAATTTGTTTACATTCAGCCAATTTCATTAAAAAAGGAAACAGGCATCCCACTTCTTCATTTTTCACTATCTTCCTGGAAAAGCCCAGCTTGTACCCACACTGGAAAAGCCACATTTACAGCAAATCTGCTGGTCCTGTATGATTATCTGGAGCAACCCAGATGACCTGCAGAGAGATTTCAACCCACCAGTTCAAACAGAGAACCCCAAGCTGCTCTTGCCCAGGCCCCTCAGCAGCCAGAGGCCTTGCTGAGGGTTTCACCACTGGAGCTCCAGTCCAGCCCCACATTTGACTGCTGGAACCTCCTGCCCAACACTGGGTACTGGGAACTAACTCTGGCAGAAGTTCTACTGCAATAGTTCCACAGCAAGGAGTAAGCTAGAAAATTAATACTGAAGCAGTTCAAACTGAATTTAACAATACTCTTTCCAGAGGCTATTCTCATAATGTAATTTATAGGATCTCCTCATATGTGTTGATATGCCAAGATCAAAAAGCAATAATTAAGGGAACTTTGAGGTTTTTTAATTCTGCCACCTAACTTTGCAGCTTCCTAGATATGGAGAACTTACCTGTTTGTATACAAAATGGTCACTCCTTAACAAAGCAAAATGAAGGTACAGCATATATTATTTTCATTTTAATAGTGTCTTTAAGAGCCTTACACTTGTAATGTTAACAAACTAACAGAAACTTTGCCTTGAGTGGTCATTTCCCAAGTTAATACAAACCCCAGACTGAATTCTAGATTCCTTCCTATTACCTCTCTAAGTGTATCAGAACATTTCCAGGAAGATGAAGATTCTGGCAGTTGTTACAAGGAGGAGGCTGCTTTGAGATTTTCCCTTTAAGGGACACCTCAAAGCTGCAAGGATGGTCCTGCTTCCCTTTCCTGAGTGAAATACATGGGGAGTCACATCTCACCTACTGTAAGATTACACTGAAGGTTCATGCTACAACTCCTGATTTATCACTCATCCAGTGTTAAAATCTACTTTCATAATGCTGGAGTGGGAGAATACTTAGACATTTCAGTTGTATGTTAACCTCCACCAAGTCTTTCCCTCTCTTTAAAGCTTTCTGCTCTGCTTGTTACAGGCTGGAATGTTTTCAACTATGGAAAACACTGCAAGAAGTCTTATTACAACAGATTTCTGATGTGGGTAAGGAATAAGGGAAATACAATGGTTCTGGAGGTGCACAGAGGACCAAGGAGGGTTTACAGAGAACAGGTATTAAGGTAAGGGGCAAATGGATTCATCCACACCAAGAAAATCAAACACTGTTCACCCATCTCCATTTAGGTGTCAAGTGTCCCCAGATTCTTGCTAGAGAAACAAGACAAAGGGAATTCTGTGGAAGTAAATTAACCTCCTGTTACAGATTCTGTCAAAATCAGTGACACAGGCTCCACAAGGATAAAGGAATATTAGGAATGCATTCACACTGTTTAGGAATGCACACTAAAAACGTGCCCCAAATTATTGTAAAGGAGTTCAGTTTCAGCGCACGTGATTCTCACATCACTGCGACCCTCAGGCTCTGAGGAGAGGTGTGAGATGATCTGCTGAGCAGCTCATCAGAGGAAACAGGGAGCCAGCAAGGATCTAGGGAACAATGAGGGATAGAAACCCCAGGAAACTAGAACTGGGAGCTCCCTGACTACTTCAGAGTGGGACACCTACCCAGGCAGGGGAGTGGGGAAACAGCCTCCAGAACATCCTGCAAACTGACAGGGGTTATTGCCTATGGGAATACACAACTCATTACGGGATGCAAAGGAAAAGAGCATGTTTGGACTCAGGAAAAACTTATTATGGATATTTTAAGGGGATTACAGGAACGTGACCGAACCTTAGGGGAACTACCTCTGCCTGCATTTGACCTCAGTCCTAAACACAGAAACCTCAGACCTCACCCCTAACACTGAAACAGTCATTGTGCTTGGGCTCAGAATTTGTTCTTACCCAGCTGGTTCTTCATCCCCATGAGAACAGAGTTCATGTGGGCTTTGGATGCATAGAGTTTGCTTACGGCCTTCCGGGAGCGGATCAGCTCCTTCGCCAAGATCACACACACGTCCTTCTGACCCTTTTTGGCAGCATCCTTTACTGACCTCTTCACCTTCTCCTCTTCCCTCTGGATATCTGGAGCACAGAAAAACACAGCAAGTAGTGACAAACTGCTAAGGATTTGGAAGAGAGATCAGTCATTTGTTGAGGTGTGTTTTCAACGCCACAAAGAATTGTTTCTGCTTGATTTCAGATTCTCTCTGTTACTCCACGACCTTGTTCTAGGCTGATTTGCATGTTAGCTGATGAATTCAACCAAATATTAATAGGAAAATTCTCATTACTGAACATCCAGCTCTGTAATTTCCTAAAGGACTGTCTGGGAATATTACTGCATGATGCTTAGCTGACTAAAAGGAATTCTTAAGAAGCAAAAAAGGTCCAGTAAGAACAAAGCACTCTGAGATGACTACTTGACTTACAACTTCAAAATAACTTCCTATTGACTACTAAACTGGTCTGATATAAATATATAAAAACAATACACACATATGTAATATATACATGCACAGTTTAAGACCACTGCACTGATTTTCTGCTTACAAGATTTTCTCTTCCCTGTCCATCAACAGATAAACCCACTTCACCAGGAAGGAACCAAGATGCCACAAGGAGTTCAAACTATCAGTCTCAGGAGACAGACAGGCATTTTACTAGCAAAAATGTCAGACCACATTCAAATCCCACACCCACATGCCCACCTTCAAGTGAATGTGAGGGCTGTCGTAGGCAAAACTGTTGACACTTTCCTAAATCCCTGAGTCGTGTTTTTCTGAAAAAACACACACATTCAGTAAGATTGTAGGAGGCTGATCTCTAGAAAGTTTTACATATACACTGGTTTAAAAAAAAATAAGGCATAACCACTTGTATAGTGAATTTATAAGGGTGTATCCACAAATTCAGGAGTTACTTAGAACCACAGATTTGCTAATTACTGCCAAAAAAGCCTTAATCCTTGCAGGTAAACTTAATTATTCCCCTGTCAGGCCTAACTTATTGAGCCAACTGGATTCTAGCCAATACACCTCTACTTAAGGAGTCAAGGTCCTGAGTTTCTACTGCTCAAACTTTAAACCCACATGCATTAGGTGTTCCTATAAACTGGCACACTCATATCACAGGCTGGCCAGGGCTGAAGCTATGGATAATTTATCAGGAAAAACTAGTCTGGCTGGAGAATCATTAGATTTGATTCAAAACAGCCTATTCAAATTCTCCTGGCACCCAGCTTTGTTCAACAGCTTTTTTTAAGAGAGAGCTAGAGCAGGAATATTGAACTAAGCATGAGCACCAAAGAGGTGGGTTTGAACTATTAGACCCTAAATAGGCTTCCTTAAATACCATCAGTTTCTCTAGCACATCTGATGTGACTGTTCACAATTCTGCCCTGTCAGGTAACACTGGCTGAGAACAGCAGGAGCCAGGTAGCCCAAAAAGCCCAGAGTAAATAAAGAATTGAGACAGTAAGGGTTAGGCTCACCTTCCTGCAAAGAGTTGATGGAAATGACCACAAGAACAATTATTTCTAGAAAAGGCTCTGCTCAAATTTAGTTTTGAGTCTTCTTGGTTTATGCCTGACAAGTTACACGTTGGCAAGAACCAGAAGTTGCCCTTTTATAAAAACAAAGGCATCAACACCCACTTTTTGGCACAGGCCAACCTGGAGACTTTGATGCAGCTTTTTATGTTGGAGTTAATGAACCCTGTACTCAAGACCAGTCATTCTCTCCATATCAATGGGGCCTTTATCCTGAAGGACTGGCAGAAAGCTGTAGGATCACAATTAGAAAAACATACCCTTGCTTCCTCCTCACTAATATTTGCAGTAATGTCACAAGCTTGATGACATTTGTATGTCAGACACGGGACTGAGCCAAGTCCCAGAACATCAGAGCAGGTAGGAAAGAGCTGAAGTGGCCCAGCAGGAAGCAGAAAGCACCAGAAGAACCCCAGCAGTACTGGGGAATTACAAAATTCACTCTGTGAGGCTGAGAATGACCACAAGTATTGTGTTACTACATCCAGACTCGAGTGCTTTCCCTGGCATGACCAGCAGCTGAATATGAGATTAGAGGCACAAGCAGGTAAGAACAATCAGCTCCATCTTTGAAGGTCAATGCCAGCTACGCCCCTCAAGTGAGCCAAAGTCACCACCCCAGTCCCTCTGCAGCACAGAGGGACAAAGCAGCTCAAAGCACCTGCCAGAGGGACTTGCAAGCCCAGCAAAGCACAAAGTTCCTGCACTACTCCAACTGCATCAACTCAAAAAATTCCATTCTGAAGTAACAAGGACACCTTTCATTTCTCCAAACCTTCTAAGCCCTCCAAAGCAGCCTACACACAGGAGCCCAACAACAGATGGTTTCAAGCATCGTGTTGCTATTTTAGTAACCGCGCTGACTGGGCGAGCCAAGTGCTCCAGTGATCCAAGCCCACTCAGTTCATCCCAGGTGGATCTAGTTTTGCCATATCCAAACACATCTTGCACAGCCTTCCCCAAGGAAACTAAGACAGGCCTCAGCTGAGCATCCTTAGTCAAAGACCGCAGGGATTTCCTGTGTAAGGCTCAGCTGAAAGGACAAAGCACAGCAGAATCCAACTACAGCGGGTGATTTTTGAGAAAACCTCCAGTGGCACGTGCCTGTCATCCTTCAGGAGCAGCCTGCTAGCCTGGGAAGTGTCCAGCAGAACTACAAACTTCCACAGCTGACACTTGGTAAGATGTGAAATCCTGGCACAAAGCTGTTCTGTACTTTAATGGGAATTATCAGAAGAGCAGGTGGTTGGTGATTGGTGCTGAACTGTATTTCTTTGAGTGTGAGACTCTGAAATACAGACATGTTTAAAGCTGTTACAATAATCACATTTACATCCACACCAAAATAACAGATTACCCCATAACCCAAAACCTATATGGGCCATTACAAGTATTATGGCATGGATAAAGTTAAGAAAAAACAAAATTTAAAAAAACATCAATAGTGAACATGTGGGTAGTTTGCTCCTTTGAAAGATGTGACTTCTGAAACATATTTTGCTAATAAGATCAGCCACTCTGCAGTTCTTCTGTGCCTGGTACAGCCACACAAAGTGCCCTGGAGAATGGAAAACAATTCACAAGCATCATGAACATCCCTGTACACGGGTTTTCCTGGAAAAGGCATAAA
Organism: Corapipo altera; assembly: GCF_003945725.1. NCBI lineage: Eukaryota > Metazoa > Chordata > Aves > Passeriformes > Pipridae > Corapipo > Corapipo altera. Next base: position 922,798 of record NW_020885002.1, on the reverse strand, counting down.
CTCTGTTCCTCATTTTACAGATGATGAAAAAGACAGACTTTGTACTGCACAAGCATCTCTCTTCAACCAATTCATATAAATCCACAAGTGGGGGAAGACACAAACCCTGCCAGGCTACTCCAGAGGCATCAGCTGGGGATGAACTAGGAAGGGAGAATGTACTCCTTGAGGAGTCCCTCAAAGCAGGCATGTGCCTGGTAACCAGATGCTGACACAAAATATCCTTTACCAGCACATCCTATGGACAAAGCCTGAAGGTGGGGTAGAAGACAAAAAGGGGAAAACAAAACCTAGCCCCAAACCCATTTTCAGGTTCAGGAAAGGCAGGCAGAAGGGAGAACAAACTTTGAACAAACAGCAGTGTAATAATAAGCAACTCCTCCGCTTTTCAGGACACCTTCAGCAGTGCAATGCTCATAATTTAAGAGCAAAACACCCACCCACTGAGAAAATACTCTTTTTTCCCCTCTCTCACTTCTGTTTGTAATTTTCCCAAGCTGCCAGCAAGCTACTTTTGTTTGGCATGTGCACTTCACAGCAGCACATAGCAGTGGAACTTTCTACCTGTGGGATTACATACCACACTGACACTACTCATTAAATCAAGGTGGGTGAAATTCTGGACAATAAGTCTGATTCATGTTATCCAAAGGGATTTAACAGCATTATGTCTTAATGGGAGCATACAGTTTCAGGTTCTTTTGAAAATTTTACCTGGAGAACCTCACAGCGACACCATTTTGTAACCCAGACCAAGGGTAACCTGGTCCCAGGATCACAGTCATCTTTATTCCAGACGAGAGAGAGTACAGCAGGTTATTAAATTTCATAGCCTGCCCCAATTAAAGCAAAAAAAAAAAACCCAAAACCCTGGAGGCAGACAAGGAGAGGAAAACCAAAAAATGAGACACAAGTACAAACCTCTGATCTGTCTATCAATCACTCTCATTTCTTTCCTTATCTTCAAGGACCATTCATTGACCTTAAAAAGAGAAAGTGAGAGTTACTTGAAATTCCAGCTTTAAAACTATGCTTTTATACTTTCATGTAACCTAAACATTTGGTATCAAAAGCAGTACTTCAAAATGCCCAAGCTTTAAGTGATTTCATTATTCAAATAAAAAAACCCCAAAACATTGCAGAGATACCACCAGTGACTGCACCACTTTGAATGTTCAGACAAGGAGTTAAGGAGGCCCTTTATAGATCCCTTCCAAATGAAATGCTTCTATGATTCTATGAGGTGATTTGTGAATCAGACACTCCCTGCCAAGCTAACTTCTCACATCACACCCATGCCACTGTGCAGAGGGAACTTGCCACAGGGGATTTCAGCATAAGGTAGAGACTTTGGCACAGCCTGACAGCACCAAGAGTGCTACTCCCTATTTCAGTCAGGAGGATCCACAGGAGGTCTCCAAGCCAGCCCTCTCCTCAAAGCACAATCAAGTTCAGAAAGGTTGTCTGTCTGGGGCCTCCTCCACAGAGTTTTGATACTGTTTGAGAGCAGAGACTTCACAGCCACTCTGGGCACCTGTTCCAGCACTGAATATCACCTGTAGTGAAGACCTTCCCTCACGTCTGATTCAAAATTCTCCTCTGGCCCCCTGTGGCTGTAGCCCCTCTCCTGTCACTGGGCACACCTCAGAAGTACCTTCTCTGTCTTGACTACAACCCCACTGGAGGCACTGAGAGGCTTTAGACCTTCAGAGTAGAAGCTTTGGTGCTACTTTTATTCTTTGCAGCACAGATTTTGCCCATTATCTAAACAACCCCCTTAAGTATTAAATGATCTCTAGCTGATGGATCCACTGGCACACTGTTCCTGCCTGTGCCCAGGCCACTCAACCAGTCTAGTTGGCTGCATAAGTAGTTTCCTACGAAAACCACCTTGATCTTTATGTGATTATTTTTTTTTCAATTCAAATGAAAAGCTTTGTCTAACTGAATAAGCTGTACAAAAGAACTGTAAAACAAGTTCTCTTCAGTGCATGAGCCCAGCAGGGCAACAGATTTAGACTTCTACCAGTCTCAGAAATGCTCTTGGTCACAATGAATGAGACCATGTTTTGACTGCAGAACAACAACCACCATCTGAGGTGCCCAAGCACAAAATCTTCTGGAAAAAAACTCAACAAACCCAAAGCCCTGCAGAGCTCTGTGCATATACAGAGGTGCAGAAATTTCAAAGGGTTTCAGAAAGCTCCTGCATTTTTAGTTAAATTGTGGTTTTACAGGGGCAAAAAAACCAACCCTTGCAGGACCACCTGCAGCCTCCCCTCTTGTTCTTCAGAACAGAGGAGAAAATGTCCTGTTGAGTCATCCCTCACCATGACAGGAAGCTAAGAAGGTCCTTCTTTTGAGTATGGGCTACATGAAGGAGGAAAAAAGTAAGGGGAAGAGACTGAGGTAAAACAGAGATTTGCTCTACAACTTTTATTCCAGAACAAACCAACACATATTAGGCCTTCCTGCAGGAGCACAATCAGCAAGTCTGACATACAAATCACATGAACCACAGCAAGACTCGCAGCCTCTGTCTCTGGGATGCACAACCCAGCACAAAGACACCATTAAACCACAACTGGCTGTGTGCTGTCACCAATCCCTGCTGACTCTGACAGCAGAAACCTCTTGGACAGCTCACTCCTAGCCCTGCCCAGCAATCAGCTGCTTGGCACGACTGTCCTAAAGGCAGAGCTGGGTGCTTTTGCCTTCCCTGGTGCTCCCAACACTCATCTCCTGTTTTGTGTGAAAGAGAAGGAGGAAATCCCATTGTCTCTCACCCAGGCTACTCCATGCTTTCAATTACATCAGACACAGTAATTTGCTGAGCTGTAAAAAACCCATTACTGCCCATCTCACCCAGGACACAGGGGCCCTGAGCACAACTCCACACTGATGACACTGTTCTGCTCCCACTCCTGACCTAAAAAAAAACCATCATTCTCACAGCACTGCACCACACCAGAGTCAGCCAACAGAACACTCGGCTGGAAAGAGTCAACTTGGACTACAGTGGAGGGAAAACCACTCTTTATACTCAAACAATCCCAACATGGCATTAACTGTATAGTAGATCCCCAGTTTTAGGCAGGCCAGAATGCACCAGCCCCTCACAAGGAATGAAGACATTTGCCTTGTATCGTTCCTAAACGAATTATCTCCCTTCAACAGAGTGGGCACACAAATGAACCCAGGGCAAATCACTGCCACTCCAAAAATCTCAGCCCCTCCCCATCATCATCCAGCTCCTGCAGTGCTCAGATCACCCCCTCCAGCCCTACCCAGGGACTGCATCTTGTGCAGTCAGACACAAGGTAAGTGGTGCTGTTCCCCCACCAGCTAGGGAGCAGAAACAACTACTTCTTCTTCCTTCTAAAGCTGCTGTTACACACAGGAGGAAAGGCATTTCTTATTATTAATGGGTCTCTCACTCTTAGGGCCTGTGAAGTGCTCACAGCCTGCACCTCAAGGGAGTGCTCAGGACAGCAAGAGGACCCACGTCACCTCTCCCTACACCTGCCCCACAGTGCCTTTGCAGGGTTTTCTGCAAAGAATCCCAGAATTGTCAGGGTTGGAAGGGACCTCTGGAGATTACCCAGTCCAAGCCCTCTGCCAAGGCAGGGTCACCCAGAGCAGGTGACACAGGAACACATCTAGGTGGGTTTGGAATATCTCCAAAGAGAGAAACTGTAAGACCTCCCTTAGCAGCTGTTCCAGTGCTCCCACCCTCAGTGTAAAGAAGTTCTTCCTCATGTTGAGGTGGAACTTCTCGTGCTTTAGTTTACGGCCACTAATCCTCATCCTGTCACTGGGCACCACTGAGAAGAGTTTGGCACCATCCTCCAAGAGCTCCAAGGTGACCCACAGACATGCTGTGCTGCTGGGAAACACGACAAGCTCATCAGTCAGGAAAGGCAAAAGAGTGGCCATCAGACCTGAGCCAAGAACTCATCAGTGCAGCACAACCACGTGGTGTGGGCTGCTCGGTTGTGTGATGTGTTACATCAGTCTCCAACCCCAGCTCTCTCTGTGGGATCTTGTACCACCACTCGGGAACAGAGGAGACTGTGACCCAGCCCATGTGGTGCTCCAACACAGGGAGGGGAGGAAGGGAAAAGACATCCCCAAAGGAACATTCCTCATCCAATTCTGTCACCCAACAAGCAACAACCACAACCTGCTCTCCTGGGACTTGGCTGCTGCAAAGCAGGGAGGTCTGGGAAATGAGACGAGGGAAGATCTGTGACACTGCAGCTTTTCTGAGCCCTCAGCTCGTGTGCCTGCCATCCTGCTGCTTTTCCAGCACCTCTAACATACGTGATCTTCCCCTCACCCTATAGCAGACATTTTTTATTAACACCATTTTTTTATTAACACACTATTTTTTTAAAATTAACATATCAGTAGTGATTTATGAAAGGCAACAATGAAACCCATCCGTGGCTTGACTATTTCATCTCACCGTGACATCAGAAAGCTGTTGGCAGAAACAAGGCTCACTCAGTTTGTCTTCAGACTCACCTTCCCCCTGCAGTCCCCATACTGCAGCTGTTCCTAATTGTGTCTGCAAGGGGAGCTAGAATTATAGAATCATGGGATGTTAAGAGGTTGGAAGGGACCTGAAAGGCCACCGAGTTCCAACCCTCTGCCATGGGCAGGGACACCTTCCACCAGACCAGGCTGCTCAAGGCCTTGTCCAACTTGGCTTCGAACACTTCCAGGGATGGGGCAGCCACAGCTTCCCTGCATAACCCGTTCCAGGGCCTCACCACCCTCATAGGGAAGAATTTCTTCCTAATATCGAACCTAAATTACCCCTATTTCAATTTGCACCCATTCCCCCTTGTCCTGTCACTACAGTTCCCGACGAACAGTCCCTCTCCGGCTCCCCTGGAGCCCCCTCACACACTGGACGGTGCTGTGCGGTCTCCCCCCACCGCCTCCCCGGGCGTACCCAGGCCTAGGCCGGGCCCGGCCGCTCTTCACCCCCGCCCGCCGCCATGGCAACGCCACACACCCAGGCCTCCGCACGAAGCCTCACCTCCCGGCAACCTCCCAGCCCCCTCCGATCCCCCCGGGGCGGGTGCGGTCCCTCACCAGCTCCTTGGGCGGCTTCTCGGGGGTCTTCCCGAACAGCCCCATGGCGGCCGCCCCGCCCGGCGCTTCCGGGTTCCGCTGACGAGCGGGGCCCCGCACTGCGCCTGCGCCGCAGCCACTGAGGGCCCCGCCCCCTCCACCGCACGCGGGGCGGGGCCCGGAGGGCATCGCCCCACCCACTGCCGCGTGCCCTCGGTCCAATCACGGGGCGGTGCCCGCGGCCCCGCCCCGCGCGTGAGGGGCGGGAACGGGCTGAGAGAGCGGGGTCGGCCCCTCGCACGCTGAGGGTATTTGTAACGTATTCACAGAACCAGTGCGGTTGGAAAAGGCTTCTGAGATCACCGAGTCCAGCCTATAACCCAACACCACCACGTCCAGTCTTTCCTTAACACCTCCGGGGGCAGTGACTCCGCCCCTCCCCGGGCAGCCCATTCCAATGTCTGATCACCCTTTCTGTGAAGAAATGCCTTCTTAATGTCCAACCTGAACCTCCCCTGGCGCAGCTTGACTAATCTAAACCTCCCTTGGCACAGCTTTGAGGCTGTGTCCTCTCGTCCTGTCGCTGGTTGTCTGAGATCAGAGCCCGACCCCCACCTGGCCACAACCTCCTGTCAGGGAGTTGCAGAGAGCGAGAAGGTCTCTCCTGAGCCTCCTTTTTTCCAGACTAAACACCCCCAGCTCCCTCAGCCACTCATGATAGCACACGGGCTCCAGACCCCGCCCCAGCTCCATGGCCCCTCTCTGGACTCGCTCCAGCACCTCAGTGACCTCCTGTTCGTCCAAGGGCTCACTCACACCACGCTCCAGTCCCACGGGAGATCGGATGGGAAAGGTCACAGAAGCCAGTGCCCACCTCGCCCCCAGCTGCTCTTTCCGAGATATCCCACCAGCCAGGCCTGGCTCATCTCCACCCTCCACTCCGCAGGGTCACCTGGCCGAAATGAAGGGACAGCTTGGAGCCGCCCCGCTGGAGCTCCAGCGAGTCATTCCATCTCCTCACGCCCCGGTGCACAAGCTGAGGCAGAGAGGACTAGAAATAAATCACTGATGCACAGACTGAGTGGAAAAGCTGAGGAAGAAAAAGGTGCTATTAGCTTAAATATAACTCTTGATACCTCACAATTATACTAACCCTCATAATTTAATTACCAGAGAACGATATTTTAATGACAGTTACAAAAATGCACAGCTCACCTTTGCCTTTTTTCCTTCCAAAAGTCTAACGCAGAACAAAGATCTAAACAAGCTTTGTAAAGGGGAGCTCTCGTTTCAGGCTGGGCACCATCAGTGGGAAAGCCAGTGTTAACAAAACGGGAATTGCTGAAATTGAGACTGGCAAAGACCTTCAGAGATGATTTAAATCCACCCTCTGTAACAGCAGCACAAAAGCATCCATCAGCCTCATTAAACCTTCTGAAATAGGTAACCTCATCTCAGTCATCTGACATTTTCTGTTTACAATTGGTCTCCAGCTTCCAGGCACGAGACATCGGGGAACAAAACACCACTTCAGGAATGTTTAGCATCTCAGTTCTAAGACTCTTCACAAGTACCAGCACAACCCAGCCCTGCGAGACAAAACAGGCGAGCAGGGAAAGTGCTGACCTTGTTACAGGCACAGTCTTTGCTTCCTTCTCCTTATGTGAAACTGTCAACTTGTTGGGGAGGGGCGTCTGAGATCCTGCACTCGGTAGAAAACAATCTTACTTGGATGCTTCTGCTGCTACTGACATGAGCATTTCGTAAAATAAACACATCCAACTGCTTTTTCTTTCCTGCTGGGACTCCCAATACACTACACCAGCTGCTGTAGATTCTGAAACAGATGCATCGCCATGAACTGGATCACAACAATTTATATAACCCAGACACAAGGGGACCGAAAGCTACCTATGGTCATAATTACCTGCTCGTACAGATGTGCCCTCAGTGGCTCTCCTGCTAATTAAACAGCAGCTTGGGTCATCCATCAAAAGAATTCGCGAGTAAAGCAACGGAGGTCATTAAAACAAGCCTTCAGCTAAAAGCAGGTGTGCACGAAGGTTTGCGAACAAGGCTGAGCCTGTGCAGAGGAGTGGAGCTGCTGGGGCTGCGTGTGAGGGTGAGGAGGGGAGCCTTCAGCAGCAGAGCTGTACTCCACAAGCACCCAGCGCCCCGAGGACAGAGCCTTGCGCTCACTGCGTTTGGCAAATTGACGAGATACCAGCAAAACGCTACAGCAGGGCTGTAACACAGCAGCTCGTCAGCACCTCGGCTGCAGCCTTATTTATTTATACTCACAGAACTTCTCCCCCTTTCCCCTGGCAAGGCCTCATTTCAGTGCAGGTTTCAGAGCAGTCCTGAAACGAGGCGGATTTCAGCTACTCATGACAGGCACATACGCCAAACTGCTGCACAGACTGGAAGCAGAAATGATCTTTGCCCTCATTATGCCTCTCCGATGCTGTGCCAAGGCTGTAATGACAGAGACAGGGCATGTACTGGCAGCCCTCAAGTGGAATAAAAATGACTTTCTGGACCACAGGAGAGTTGCTGATATTATGCCCCTTCCACCTCCCTCCTTCAGTGCTGCCACGGGGAAAAAGGAAACAAGAAGAGGAAAAAGGACTCACAATTAAAAACAGCTCTTCTGATCATTACATGAATATCCTCTTGGGGAACACACTTGGTGACAGGAGCCACGAAACATTTGTTAATAAAAACAAGACAGCCCAGGTACCCTGGACAGATAAAACAGTGCCAGCAGCTCTGTGAACAGCCTTCCCAACTCTAAAAAGGCACAGAGAGATGCGTTGTAACTGCAAGAGGAACCTGTGCTTGTATTTCCTGTTATCATCTTTATTTCATTATCCTCCTTTCATACCACATGGGCAAGATCTAGGAAAGAAATAAACAATGAAACAACTGAAAACACCTTTCTAGTTGGGCCTTTTCCTCTGCTTACATCATCATCTGCTCTTCCCTTCCACACATTTTTCTTTCCAACCAACACTTCCTCTGTTATTTTCAGCCAGATGATTTCTGAAAGGTACAATCAAACCCACAGTTTCATGCTGAAGTATAAAGAAAATAACAGAGTCAATTTTTTATGGCATCGAAGAACTATCAAAGAAATCATAAATCACTTCAAAATACCAGCACAGTAGGAATCTGGAAATTTTTACCTTTACAAGCCACTTTTCTCACTGTATGCCAATATTCTGCTCCCCCACGACAGTCTACTTTGAGGCTGTAGAGGAGCTGCCCTAAAGGCTTCCTACATATCTGCAAATGAGGCTGCTGCAGAGACAGCTGGTAGAAGAGGTTTCCATGTGGAAAAGCAGTTTGTAATCAACTGGAAAACCACTGGTCAAGCAGAGAAGCACCTCAATGCAGCAGACTCATGAAGGAAGTAGTTCCCAGTGAAACACCATTGCCTTCTCCTTGGCCAGTGGATAACCCTGGAGCAATGAATTCCTGTATCACTAGGAGACCATTTATTAGTCACAAAAGTTGTGTTATATTTTTATTATCTTCACAGATAAATCAGGCCAGCAAGACATCCGTAACCATACACACAAAATATTTATCAAAACAATTAACATTACAAATCTCCTTTTAAAATAATTTATTTCACTGATTTCTTTTTTAAATGGTACTGTCTTACAACATACATTATTCAACGAAGATGTGCTGAACAGACTCTAAAATAAGAAACACTTAAATTAAGCAATTGTCTCCGATTAGAATTTTGATTTCACCTACATCCTAAACTTGTAAACGTTTGCTGGAATACACTTCTGTTGTAGGCTTGATTTTTTTTGTGCTTACAAAAAAACAGCATCAAGTTTCCAGATGTTGAAAAGAACAAGTTATTGTACGGCAAGTTTGCATTCAGTTCAACATACAAGGCAACCAAATGATTCTGTCGTTAACGTTAGCATCATGTATATTTTAGTTCACTGCACTAACATTTAAACTAAAAACTTCAAACCACGTAATCTCTTAAGTGACTAACATTTAAAAGGCAAGCAGTAATACCCCGAAAGCTTACGCAGGACACACAGCTAAGATGGGGGGTCGCTCGACAAAGGCTGAGGGTGTGTGTATGGCTGCTTTTTCTTGTAGGAAGCCCACCTGCAGACGGGGCAGCAGTGCCGCCCCCCCGCCAGCCACATCACGATGCAATTCTGGTGGAACACGTGGCCGCACGGCAGGCCCATGAGCAGGCAGCCGCTCGCGAAATTCTCTAGACACACCACACACTCTGTACAGTGCAACATCTCGGGGGGCCAGGCCGACCAGTCTGGCTCCATGTCGCCTGTGGAGCTGCACGAGCCGTAGGACCTCGCTTTCCGTCCGCACGGCTCAGGATGACAATATTTGTTGGCACACGGGCAGGGCCCAGCGCCGCACCGATGCTCTGCTTCGCTGCACCTGTGAAACGTGCTCAGCTCATCGTCCTCCGAGGCCTCCCTGTCGCTGCTGAAGACCTCTTTGTTTTCACTGTCAGAGTCACTCTCGCTGTCCGGAAAGGTTTCCACCATCTCCTCGTCGGAATGGGTGCCGAGGCATTTAAACCTCCACATGGGTAAGTTTTTTATGTAATCGGTTGGTATCAGAGGGTGAAGCCAGAGATCGGGGAAAGCCAACCGCTCCAAGAACAAATCCGGGTCTTCATCCCAATCCGAGTCGAAAGGGAAGTGTTGAAAAGAAGCAATAGGATGAAACAAGTAGCTGGTGTACCAGTCCCACAGGCTCGACAGCCACTCCAGATTATTAGCATTTACTTCATCGGTGTTGTTATTGCGTCTTCTCTTCTTCTCAAAGTAATCGATTAGTAAACCATGACCAAGGTATGTGCTGAGGAAGAGGGCTGGATGTGAGGAGTAGAACATCCAATCGGCTCTTACCCAAGAAGCCAAAGTAGTTGTGTTAGAGTACCTGAAGAGTTTTAAACTGTACTCATAAAAGCTGTCTAGGTAGGGTAGTTGCAAAAAACCTAACACTGGTAGCCAGGAAATAATTAATAGTGAATTATACGTCCCTAAAGTGCTTATGAGAACCACAAAACGCTTTATAGTGGCTCCTTGGGTAATAAACAGGTCCATCCAAGCCATCAGATTAACCAAAACTAAGCTTAAAACAAATAAATCGTTAACTTCTGGTTGTAGCGAGCGCAAAAAGGAATCCATGGCACGTAGTGATATAAATTCACCAGTGTTATTTCCATACCTGTAAATCCCCTCAGGAGTCCTAAGTATGTACGATGGCGTCTTGTAGACACCAATTTCTGCCATGTAGCTTTTGTTGTCCCAGTTTTCCACGTTCACAAAAATAAACTCTACTCTCCCAGTAAACTTTACACTTAGTGCAGAGAAGAACGCCGGGGGCTGGTCCAGGTTGGCAAACAGGTATATTTTCACCCGGTACTGGTCACTTTTGTTCCATTCTTCTTTCAAGTGCTCGGAGTTGTAGATGGTTTTGATCCGAGAAGCGGCGTGGGCCGTGATCCACTTGAAAATGTGCTCCACTTCGATCCTGCGCCCGCTGTACTCCTTAAGCATGACTTTTCCCTTGGAGGTACTGGTTTGTGGAACCGACATGATGAGGGTGGATTTCAGCCAACCCCTCCTCTTGCAGTATCTACAAAGAAAACGGCAGGTTAGACCACAGAGTTTCACAGGCCTGGAGCTGAGTCCTTGAATCTGTGTTCTGAGCCCAAAAATGAGACCTGCTGAGCACCTGGTCTGTTTGCAGTTGCTTTAATGAAGCTGACACATGTCCACTTCCTACTGGGGCATTTTGGCAGGATGCACACAGGCTAAAGGGCGAGGGAGCTCGCCACAAAACCAGCATAGCAGGAAGCAGACACATTCTGCTGGATTATTTGGCCTAAAAGAATATCCACACTGTCTGGAAGGCAGATGGATGAACCCCAAATCCACACCTAAGAGAAGAGGATCTTCACGGCTGAACCCCAAGTCATGGTCCAGACCTCCCTAACTATGAGATGAACCTGATTACTCAGAAGATCCCTTCTCTCCTACCAGGATCACTACACCCAATTTACGTAGTCCTCCTTTTAGGAAATGCCTGGCAAGTTTCAACAATCAAAGCGTGACAGAGCCAACAGGCACCCAGACTGTTCCGAGAACCCTGCACATGGAAATAGGAACCACCAGCCTCATTCACCATCCATCTTACCTACACCCTCTCTGGTTTTGGTCTGTCAACATGTGTTTAGACAATTACAACTCCTCACCTCAGGAATCTGAATGTAACATTTTTAGAAAGAGATGTAAGATATTACCCTGCTAATGAAGGTATCCTGCCTACTGCAGTGTGCAGTGTTCTGCTGAATTTCAGCTCCAACCTGGTTAAAACTATTCACGAGGGTTTACTCAGCAAAACGCTTCTTGTATTAAAAAAAAATCTAATTCATTTAAAACATAGTATTTGATCAGAACATTAAGACTACTTACAAGCTGTGCAAAGAGAAACACTGCCAAATTTTTAAGATGTTCAAATACCAGCGTTTTGATTAGACAAGATTATTTTGCATAAGCACTACAAAGCCTAAGAATTTCCTCTTATGATTAACTTTGAGATTTCTGTAAACATCTAGGACTTAAGCTGTGTAAGATGTGCGTATCCATACATGCCACTGGAATTCTAGACAAAGTCTCCTGTCATGTAAAGCAAATGCCTCCAGCAAAATGTTTAAAAAAAGCCTATTTTTACAGCAGCAGAGATTTATTAATAGCTTCTCTGGCTTTGCTCTTCTTCCTTGTTCGAAATCACATGTAAACACAGTGACTCCTGCACAGCACACTGTATGTTGTCCAAGGGTGTGTGCCAGTTTACATATAAACATACATTTGTCAGGGAACAGGATTTGTCAGTAATTCTGGGAAGCAGGCACTGTTTGCAAGGTTCACGCTAACCTGTGTCTCCCCCTTTCCAGATGGTGATACAACAACTCTACAACTGATATATTCCCCTTTGTCCTGAGCAAGCACAGTTCCTGTCCCTGAATGCCTGGACTGTAAGGCCAAACTCTCCTGTTCATTCTTTTCCATTGCTGTGTCACGCTCTCCATGGTCTAATCATGCATTTCCCACACGATGCTTTAGGAAGCTGCAGAGCTGTGTTTATGAGGCTGATAAATAATGTAATGGAGAATTCTGAGCAGATTTTAGTAGAGATAAAAACATGAATAAAGCCACCTTCTGTCACAGGTACTTTCACAACACAGCGAGCCCTTGCTGTAACAACAAGGGAGCACAACTGAGCCTTAAGATATTCTTGGGATTCAGATAATCCTTTAAGGATATACCTGGGGTCACTGGAACAGTTAAAAGTGCCGGTACGTATTCCGAATCTTGATACTTTCTTCACCATTTTCTCCCAATGGACTTTACCCACCAGTGGGCTTCTGTCGTTTGCTATGACCTGTTGCCAAAAGGAAATATTAGTTTAGTATCACAGTCAGTTTGCTTCCTGAAATAAAAAGCAAATTCAGTGAAAACAAGAGAGCTAGTCACACTTGATACTGCTTTCCCCTTCTCTCAGGACATAGAACAGATGTGTACAACTGGGAATCACCCTAAATGTCTTAGGAGAGTGAAGCTCTAAGACAGAAATGCAGTTTCTGCAGAAAGACAGAAGTGCATCAAAATATTAAGTACTTAAAAGGAGTGGTAGTTACTAAAAACCTTGTGAAAATAACAAAACTATCATTAACCAGTTCATAGGAGGTGAGAAAGGAAGAGGGTGCAGCAAGTTCCTCTTCTTTGCAATAAAAAAGACCGTAATTTTATTATAATTCTCCATCAAAAGTTACAACCAAAGAAATGTTGTCTCAGAGCAACTAAATGAGTTGGATAATGCATGTACCTGGTACCAGATTAAACTGCCAACAGCCACTCCTGAGTGGTGGAAAACAGTGATTAAACTCCCAGATAATGCCTAAAAATCTTGACTCCTTCCAGCTTTGCCAGTGAGTCACTCTGTAACTTTATATGACTGTTCCACCAACTCCAGTGCCCCATCTGGCCATTTCATGATGATAATTCGCCGTGATACATCCCAAGGTTTAATTTGTTCTAACCCAGTATATTAAAGTCGTACTTCAGGTTACCTCGCCACGAGCTTCTGCTGACACAGATGATAAAGAAGCAGCGCTCATCCTCCGACCTATAACTGCACAGGGAAGGGAAAAAAAAAATCCCACAAGAAAAAGAAAACCCTGCCTGTGCCTGCAGTTGGCAGGTAATTTTGAATGACATGACTGATCACGCACTATTCCATCAGCCGTAGAGTTATCTATTTTAGAAGCGCCTCACATGCCTCTGCAGGCTTAATGGCAACCACTTAAAATATATTTTTAAATTAAATTTTGAAAGTTCCATTTGTTAGATATTTGTTTACCCGCCATTAAACTTATCCCAGTCGTCTTCTGACTTAATAACCTCAAATGTCAGCTTGCCCCCAGGAAGTTCGTCTGTCACCATGATTAACAGTTCTCTGTGTACAGACCTGGAAAGTGTGCCTGGCCTTTGAGACTCAGAAATATTATCTGCTTTGTGGTAAGTAACATCCTCTCAGAAACTTAAAATAATTCACCAAGCAGAACGCTTCACAAAGGGAAACAAACCGAAGTCACACATTACACTCCCATTCCACTGAGCCCAGAATGTTTAAATAAAACCAGAGGTGAACATCTAGGTAAGAATCCTTCAAGTTATTCTCAAAACACACATATCACATAGAAAAGCCTTTTTGATTAGCTAAATGTAACCTTCAAGCACCAAGACAACCAACTGGGAAATCTGTTGTATTACTGAGGCTTCTTTACATCACCCAATGTAACTGAAGCAATTACTTCGTATATTTTAAACTTCTTCCTTTCATACACTTCAATTAAAAGAGAACAAATTCATAAAGACACCTTAAAGCCAGAATATCCTCAGAGCTACTACTGAGAGCATTTTAATGTTATGTACAGGAAGACAGATCCTGCTCACTGTTTCTTCTGTCTGACACTAAAATATTCCCTTAAAGTGTCAAGAGAAGGAGATTTATTGCAAATAGAGTCATCACTATGTTTTACTGTCATCTGGCTGTTTCTACTGGTGAATTTTTTAGCACCAGTTTAATTCCTTTTCTAAGAAAAAGTCTTTCCTTCTGGAGAAAGTTATTTATGCTGAAGGACAATGACAGAACCAGCAGTCTGTATTTTGTAACTACACAGAGGAACCCTACTGTGGGTTTTGCACACTGAAGCTTTGTAAAATTCCTTGGGCTCATGCTTTTTTATATCATTATGGAAAAAAAATCCAAATAAACATATCCACTACAGCTGCTCCTCGCAGGCAACACCCACTTACAGCACTGGGAGTTCACCACATGGAGGCAAGGGTTTGGAATTTTGGAAAGCAGTCATCACCTCTGTGGATGAAGGAGTCCAAGAAAATACTGCAGGTTAAGCAATCACAATGCAATTCAGTTTAAATTAAAAATAACCTGCAGACACTTGTAACAGATTTTATTTAAGAAGTGTGAATTTTTATAAGAAAGAAATGTAGCTTAAAAAGCTGTGACTGAGGAGTCCGGGAATTTGAATGTGGAAGAGGCCTGGAAGTTCTTCAAGTCCATGGTGTTAAAGCTATGAGGATTTTATGTTTCAAATAAGGGGGAAAAAAAGAAGGGTTGTCAAGTCCTGTACCTCTTCCTAGCAATCACTTCCAAAGAGATGTTAGAAGTAGTGTGACAATCTACAAGGATTTAAAGAAAAGGTCAAAAGGAAGAGCTATCAAAGCAAGATATGCAAGAAAAAAAGAGTAAGGAGAAATGAGCAATTCAAGTTAGACTGTACAAAGACTATTACAAGCTGTACCAGAAGGTTCTTCAGTCATATGAATAGGAACAGACCTGGGGGAAAAGCAGCAGGATCACCATACAATGAAGACAGGACAGGAATGTAAGATAATTTTCTTTTTAAAGTTAAATTATTGCTGTGACTCAGCTTTCAATGAAGAGGAGATGGCTGGCCATGGACCAGTTAGCAACTTCGTGGGAAGAGACTATCACCCAAAGGTGGAAACAAAACTCAAATAACACACCAGAGTAAGCAGGAAACCTCCATCCCAGAACTGTAACACAAGCACACAAAATCACACGAGAACCTGTGAAGATTTTTTATAACCCCCTGTCAGGCTAATTCACATTTTGACAGCAGAACAACAAGTTAGTAGCTATATTTAAGAACAAATGAAAAAAAAAAAATCCCACCAGTTTGATCTCAGTAGGATGGAAAACTACAGAACAAATTTTAAAGCTGCAGAGATGGTTGCATTTTCCACCCCATTCCAGTATGCAATTACTGAAGATGTATCATTCCTGACTGAGAGCTAAACATCCCTCTTTTCCTGGAGAAATTTCAAGTGTAAGAAAATGTGGTACCCTATTTGGTAGAGTATCATGAATTATGCCACATGGAAAATTTACATGAGAACTAGAGATAAACTTCTATACTGAGTAAAAAAAAAAAAAAAAAAAAGCTTTAAAGTGAGCAAGAAATTGGCTATGGCAAGAAGACATCAAAGTGCCAGCAAGGTGCTAACAGGCTTCTTAACAGATTTACCTTAGAGCTCAGTTCAGCAGATATTCCTACTAATGCCCTTCCTGCGGGAGCCTGAAGTCTCCCAAAGCCATTTGTACACGACATAAAACTGGGAAGGCACATCTGTGTAGGAAAGAGGATTATAACACCGTGCAGGAAGAGCTGCACAAATCTTGTAATGCAGAGTGTCACACATGAAATTGAGTTCAGTAATGAACAGGACACTTGGGGAGTTCATCACTCAGGAACAGCGATGGGAGGAAAAGCCTGGGGCTATCAGTTGCTCCACAAGAAAACATGAGCCATCAATATTAACTGGCTGCAAAATAAGCAAAGCCCAGGATATATTATACCCGACAAAACACACTGGTTGACTGACTGCACATATGGGAGGAGTGAGGCTGACATCAGGAGTCAGTGAAACTAAAGGGCAATGTCAATTTATGCCCGATAGGAACAAATTAGCCATGAATACACCCAAGCCAGAAGTCAGACACACATTCCCAGGAAAAGAACAGTCGATAGGAGTATTTGGACAACTTACAATGTAAGAGAGACAGTACATATTCCACAGTCTAGCAGAGAGCTGAACTAGCTCGTCAAGGTCCCTTTCAATCATACACACTATTTAATGTTACAGAAATAAAGCCCAAGCTCATGGGAGCAGGCTAGCACAGCTGGGAAACAAACACCACGTCTGGAGGAACACAAACCCAAACCCTTCCAGCTTTTCTTATTATTAGCTATGCTCACAATCTGTAACGTATCACATGTCAGAGTGACAGGTAAGACAATGAGGGTAACTCAATTAATCCATTAATCATCTTAATGGGCTAAGAGAATCCAACAGGATCACAGTAACCCTGCCATTTAACAACTTGACATAACAGAACAGATCTGCTCCTGAAACTACACCTAAAACAGGCCAGAGGACTGGCTCTGACTGCAGGGTTTGAACTCCCATCTCTGTATTTGAATTCCTCACTTCTTTAGTAGAAGAAGATGCTGGAGAGAAGGACAGGCTCTCACTGAGCATCCACCCACAAACTTCCTCTGAAGTCTCAAACACGAGTTTCTTCATACTCCATCTGTGAATTTGGGAGGACCACACCATATCCCAAGAGCTCAGGAGATTCTCAACCAATGGCTATGAAATTCTGCAGGCTAAGTTATGCCACTAAGATGTGCAAAGTAAAAATGGAAAGGTGGGGGTTTGGAAATCTCCTTTATTTCTACATGTTCTGATTGAGATTTCTTGTTTAGCTTCCACAAATCCCAAAGAAGATGGCTTCCAGGTGCCACAGAAAACAAAATGCAAATAGAATTTGACTAGGGACATAGAATACTGCAATTGCTGAAATCCTGATTTCAACAGACATTTGAATAGGGAGCTTTTGCACTGGAAGAGTTCTCCTGACATTTAATTACACAGAATTATCCCAAAAGACATTAATTAAGTAATGAATAGAATCGTTTTGATCTATATGTTAAAGCAGTCATAGTTATGACCTTAAAGAAGCAAACAGACTTGAAGAGCAAATACCCTAGACACAGAAAAATACAAACACTTGGAAAAATAGGACAAAGTCAGCAAGGCACTCTGCCTCTCTTGCCTAATCTAAAACCAAAGTGTATTGTGTAGGTGCGTCGGTATTGCAACAGCTACTTCAGAACCATCACCAATCCAGCTGCTCCTTAATTTGCAGTTATCATTAAGCATTTTTAAAGATTATTTTATGAAACATACATTTTTAAAATAAAAGTAAAAATATGACTGAAATTGGCTCAAGGAAACAGAGCTTACGTTAAGAGTTTGCTGTAACAATGCAAAATGCAAAGACAGACTCCTCTTCAGGTACCCCTGAAGGACTTCAGCATGACATGATAGTGACCTCACTTGAGCATTCTGCTGCTTTCTGTGCACTTAAATCAGATCTTGTTCAATCTCTTTCAGGCAGGTATGCAGAGAACTCAAAACAGGTCACAGTAACAAGATTTGGTCTCAGTAAGTTTTGAACCTCCCTCACAACTAAAAATTCTAAAATATCACAAAGCATGAGAATGAGTCAGAGATGGGCAAATGTAGAACAAGCTCTTCATGGTATTCCAGCTCTCATTATTTTAACCAATTCTAGCTGAGATACCAGGTGTCAGGAACACCTGCTCATACCAAGAGCACACAATTTTGAATACACATGATTAGCCAAAATGTGGGTTTACAGCTTAGCCACAAAGACAACAACTCCAAGTGCTCCTCAACTCTGGGCACTAGGGCACTGTGACAGGCTTTAAACTTTCAGGAAGAACAAAACCTATGAAGTAAGAGACACCATTCCCTGCTGCACACACACACACACACACACACACACAGAGGGTTCTCCCAGACGCAGTGAGTCCTCACCCAGCCTCAGCAAGTCACTCTCAGCACGAAGCAATACAGACATTTGAATTGGAAAAAAACTATGGCTTTGCCAAAGTCAAAAAACCGATTTCTAACTGATTTAATGAACAGGTAAGGTTGTATGTACGTGAGAACTGTCAGTCTGGCTCAGTGGTTTCCAGTTTGAGACACCCACGAACTCCTCGTGCCTGCGGAGGGTAAATGAGCAGAGAAAGCCCAATATCACTGCACACACTGGAAGATTTTTAGGGCTCCATAAAGATTCAAAAACTCTAGTCTATTAATTAATTAATTCTCATGTGCTTTTCATAGAGCCCTTTCTGATCAACAGCTATGTTGCCAACTGCGCTCCCGTAGATAAAAGAGAAGTAAAAGTTCTTGGAAAATTCTCATTCGGAATACAATTAATTATAAATGGACTGGTGAGTTACTTATTAAAAGCCTGGAAAAGAGCTCACTTATTCCAGGGAATGTCAATGAGTTTCTACATGACTGTCTGCACTTTTATTAACTCTGAGACATCTCACTCTCTGTTTATTATCTTTCATTGTGCTGATGGAACTGAATTTCTGCATAGTTGCTCTTTCCTAAGAACTCACAACTGGTTCAGAATCCACCCATATGGATTGAAGATATCTGGATATCTCTTGCTTTTCTGAGAAAAGAGATTTTGAGAAATCAGATCAAAATAGGCAAAGACAAAGGATGACATCCATCACAGCACACAACAATTAACCACCTCAAAATTATGTGGAGTTTCTCAAGGGAGGTGGGGTGATCTATGCACCTGATCTGAACAGGTCAGTTAAGCTGTCAGTTAAGTCAGAGGCTGAGAGTAAATGAGCTTCTGTAATGAATTAACAGGCAGCATGAGAACTATTACATTCCAGCTGATGGTATTCTGCACCCTTGGCTGGATGTGAAGCCTCTCAAGAAGGAAACTGAAAGCTAAAAATCAGGTATCCTGTGGTAAATGATCCTGAAGGGCTATTGGAAAAGACAGAAATATTGAATGATGTATTTTTAAATGAATAGAGTGTTTCTACTTCATTTCCTTTTAGCAAGAACTGCTGATCACCTGGCAAAATCCAAAAGGCAAATATAACAATTGCAAGCAAAAGAGAGAACGAACAGATCACCACTACCAAAGTGCTGTAGGCACATCCCTTGCTCTGTGACTACACCACCTGAACCAGGAGCTGAGATGCAGAATAGCCTGCAGCATTTTATATCCATAATAATGGTCTTTTTGCTTCTACTAGACACAATCAAAATGTTTGTTCCCGTAATTCAATGCCAGGAAGAAAGTTCCCTTTACTTCTCTCTACCACTACGTTACAGTAGGGACTTTTAAAATAAAAATATACATTAACTTAGATTTTAACTTCATTCAAAGAGGATTTTTATTTGCAGATCACTTACTGTAGGTTTTTAAAAAGTCACAATGGCTATGATACTGTTGGATGTGACAGGTTTCTAGAGACTAATGAGAGAGCATGAGCCATACCAGAGTCTGGAAAAGTAAGAACACTCCGTGTTACTCCTCTACCAACAAGAGAAGCAGCTCCACAAACTACCACTCACCCTCCCTGCCAGCCAGGGCAGTGCACAGCAGCAGCTGGCAAGCAAGAAGAACGGCATAAAGGGAAAGGTGATGAGATCATGAGCTAATAGGAGAAAGAACATGCTGCTGTCTGTGGCTCTACGGAAGCGCCACACAGGAGCTGTGAACAGCTACACTGGTAAACAAATTACCACTGAATGGGGATGCTTTGCATGTGGATTTCCAGAAAATAAAGAAACAAACCCACAAACACTGATTCCTTGTGTACTGACTTCGACTTTCTTCAAGGAATTCATCTCGCTGACTCTAGATGACAAATTCACATCTCAATTTGTGTCAAACACATCAAGAAGTAGAAATTGTTTCCTCTTTTCCCTTTGGTTCTCTGCAGACAGTGACGGCTATCACACTGCCAGCCTGTGCCACACCAGACATCTCATTTACAAAATAAAAATCATCTTCAGAGTCCCAGTCCTCCCATACAGAGTTATGAAGTGTTCAAAACCAACTCAACCAACAGCCACTATGCCAGCTGAGCCAGAACTGCTCCTCTCCCTCTGCTCCCTTCCAGCAGCCCCCATGGGACACAGATCCTGAAAAGGATCTGGAGATCCCTTCTGCTTCCCAGCCAGTAGCAACAAAGCAGGGGAATCTCTGACCTTGCCTGTGCTTGCCAAGCCCATCCACGAGACATCCTCACTCTCCACTGTTCCCTGCCTAAATCATCGAGCTGGTTAATTAGCTGTGAAGTTTCCACAGGATGCCTAACGGTAAAGGAGGATGGGCAAGGGTTAGAACAGGGAAGAGATGGTAAAAACTGGCTCTGCAGGGATAAGGGTTAAGAAAAAGCAAGGAAAAAACCCGTGGAAGAACATGAAGAAACCCAGCATGGGAGTTATCCAGACAGGAGTTACGGTGGGGAATGGAGCAAATGAAAACTCAGAAGTGACGAAAACTCGAAAAGCAAGAATGAAAAATAGGAATTTGAAATGTCTTGTGGTTTTTATTGTAGAGAAACAGACAAATAGTGTTCAGTAAATTATTCAGTAAATTCCACTAATTTTTTTTTCCACAGCTATTGTGACCAACTGAATAGCTGTGCAAATATTCCCAGAATGATGACAACATTCATCACCCTAGAGATATCAAAGCACAGCCTATCTGATCTGCTATTAGGAAGCCAGTGGAAAATATATTACAAGTAAAATTCTGCAAGCAACAGACAACAGAGAACTACCATATTTCACCCTTTTGAGGTCCATGGGGAGAAGGGAAGGTTTTTCATAGCATATTCATGCCTGTACTTATCAACTAGCTTGGAGACATGTAAACTTCCTTTCAGCACTCTCCCTCTGCTTCAAGAATGCCCTTCTGCATGATTTCAACCTCAAGCTTGGATTCAATAAACTGCAAATACATCTTTTCCAAAACACAACTGCCATTTCTAGTCTGAAGGTAATCTGTCCTCTCACTGTCTATTTTGGAGTGAGATCTGATGTGGTGACAGTGCAGGTCTAATAAATGGATTATCAAGATTTAATGACTTCCTGTTACGTAGAAAACATGAAGCGAGACCAGAAAAACCAGGTGGGAGCTATCAACTGAACAATTAATTGCCTGGTGGGAAATTCTGATTGCCTGATGTGACTGTTAGCAGGAAACTTATGCCTTAAAAAAAACAAACCTCTTACTAACAGAAAAGTAGATGCAGAAAATAATTCTACGTTTTGGTCTGGTTTACTTATGTTCTCAGGAGTGATGATGAATTGTTTCAGAATCCTATCTGCAAAAGTCTTTCTTTCTTTTACTAATTGATCTCTTATTCTCATGCAGCCCTGGGGGAGCACACTCCATAACTGGTGAGCCCACCAGGTTTGGGAGAAGGTTAACTTTAAGCCCCTAGAGCATGTTGTAGAAGCAGCCTGCTAAGCCTGGGAAGTAGCACACTGAGCTCTTGCCTTTGTGAAAAGCCAACAAGAGATTTTACAAGTGCTCTAAGCCCCTTAGATAAACAGAAACTTAAACTGGTTGGGTCTGAGCGTGTCAGGCAGCCAAAAGGAAGAGCAGCACCAGAAGCACCTCTCCTGTGCCAGCTGGGAGCATCTGTGCTAATGCACCTACTTCACATCACACAGGCTTTCAGAATACCAGGGCCAAGGACTTGCATACTCTGTGTACTTAAGTGTGTGCTGCTTTGCTTGTTTTCTGGTTCTGAAGTGCCTGCTTCTCAAAAAGCAATCCACAGAATAACAGGTTTTATTTTTCTTCCTGATTGTATAGGAATTCTGGCACTTCCAGCCTCTCCTGAGGTTTTTTTAAAACAGATTTATTCCTCTGTTCCTTATCTCCCGGATATAATTTATCTTTGTCACCAGATCTCTCTGTTATACAATTTTACAGCTAGTTAACTACCCTCATAAACTCCTCCTTTGAAACACATTTGGATTGTGATAAACATATAAAAAGAAACGATCAAATTTCTATACCTGTACGAGCCAGATCCCATCTTTTGTGTCTTCTACAAGCTCATAGAAGTGCATTTCACCACTAAAGTTTGTACTGGAAACCGATTCAGAGGCCTCTTCCTCCTTGAGAGCTGAATAAAGCTCTCCTTCCATGAGGTCTCCTGAAAAAGAGACAATTGGAGAAATTTGGTTAAAATGCCACTCGAGAAAGATCATTTCATAAATTCTAGTAACAGTTTAACTAACTGTATTTGCGTGGTTGCTCAGAGAGCCTTTTCAGTACAAAGGCAGCTAAACTTTAAAGTTATTATAATTCCATCTCTAGTGATATGACTATGAACAATCTGACTTCATCTGTCAGACTGCAGAAGACACGAATGCTGTGCTTCTGATTACACAGAGGTACCACACATGCAACTGAGCACACAAAGGAATAAAAGAACATTTTCTAAGCCTTGTTCTCTGCAAATAACAACGTTCAGTGGCTGAGAGCAATTCAGGTTGATGCATCTTCACTTATGTTTCACTGGATAGCAGTTTTGAAGCAAGCTACACCGATAGTTCAGACTTCCAAAATTTTAATCAATAATTTTGTACCAAAACTCGGTGTTGCTCGTCCTATTGCAATTAAGAATCTCAGGCAGAATAATTTAGCTGTTGGCTTCTGTTTGCACAGTTGGGAAAAGTTCCCATGAACTCCAATTGCAGCGACCTAAAGAGCTCACAGTAAAATTATCTGATAATGTTTCCTTCATAATCTCATTTCCTTCTCATGTCTCGTTTCACAATCATTACAAACGCTGTTAATGACAACCAGCATTCTAGTAACTAATCTATTAAGCTTTAAGAAACGAAGTCTTGTCCAAAAATGCTGTTTCTTTCAAAATATAAAAATAAGTGTAACAGCTGAAACCCTTGAGGGGCTTCCAAAAGAGGAAAGAAAAAAAAAAACCACGGAAAAATGCTGCAAAGCCTGCTGGTATGAGAAGTGTCTCCATGACATTTGAAGAAGTTGGTTAATACAGTTTGTTTGGAGTTAAACACTTCCCTGCAGCATAAGCAACCCAAACATCATGAAAGTACCTGACAGCCAAGGAGTGAAAGGGATTGGAAACACCTACCGCTTTTTTTTACTTTTGCTTTTTACCGTTGTAGCAGCAAAGCCAGTAAACAACATAAAAACATAAATAAACAATGAACAATAACAGCAAACTGGACTTAAATGCCCAGGATTATTATCAATTATTTAAACTAGCGTTTTTAAAGTTAAATGGGACTCACTGTATCCGTCCAAATCCTTCTCCCCTTCTGTCCAGTCATTAAGAGACCCTCACTGCCTACCCTGATTGCTGGGATTTCTCTCTCTTCTGGATCAGCAGCCCTTCGATCATTGATTTAAAAGCAGCTACTCACATTTTCCTGCTTGGCTGGCACTACAGCTATTACATCAGCCCCATCTCCCAGTCCTCGGGGCCAGTTCCCCCCTGCTCCAGGCAGCACCCTTACTTTCAGGACACTTCTGCCATTCCTTGCATCTCCACTGCTTTTCACACTCCGCTGTTCACCCCCCCCCCCCGAAGTCCACCTCCTTCACCTGGTTTTCCCTACTTCCCGAAACGCCTCCCTGCTTTTTTTTTTTTTCCAGGCTATTTTTTATACGTAAGATCTAGTTCTGCTCCCCCTGTATAAAAACACCTCATCCCTGGGTAGCCAACCCTTCTGCTCCTCATCTATGAAACCACCGCTTTCCTCGGGGCCCATCTTGACAGCCGTACCTGTAATAACCCCAGGAATCGGGCAGGAATACAGGGAAGGGACGTGGCCCCAGCTGTAAACAGTGATCCACTGCAGCTATTTGGGTTCTTTCCTCCGTTTTTCGCGGCAGGCGACATTCGCTCCCATCTGTGCCACCCCCGGTGACCCGACCGCCCGCAGCGGAACCCGAAGGGAAGGGAAGGGAAGGGAAGGGAAGGGAAGGGAAGGGAAGGGAAGGGAAGGGAAGGGAAGGGCCACTGCTGGTGCCCCGTCCAGCGCAGGCCTTTCCCTCCGCTCAGCCCGCCCGGGCTCACAACGCCAACGGGGTCTGACCGTCCCCCCCCGAGCTCCCCGGCCTCCCTCCACTAATCCCCGAGCTGGGGGGTCCAGCTCGCTCCCCATACCCGCCCTGCGAAGGGAAGCAGCGCCCGGGTCTCCATCCCAAGGGCGCCCCGAGCCCCGCGGGGGTGGCCGGGGACCGACCTCCGTCCGTCCCTCCGGGTCACGGGGGAGCCTCGCGTACCTGACTTCTCCACCAGCTCCCGCACATCCTTCTTCTCGGGCAGCCCCGAGTGCCCCAGCCCGCGGCACTCCAGGATGGTCCGCAGCTTCCTGAAGCTCAGCGCCACCGGGTCCACCAGCTGCGTGGCGAGGAAGCCGCTCTCGTACCACGCCACGGCCTCGAACACCCGGGCGAGCACGAAGAGCGCCAGGAAGTAGAGAAGCAAACAGCACAGCTTCACCCACATCTTCCCGGGAGCGCCGAGCCGGAGGCCGGGCCGGGCAGGGAGGGAGGGAGGGGAGCGGGGGCTGTCAGGGGAGCGGGGCCGCGGCCCCCCCGCCTCCAGCCCGCCGCTGTCGCTGTCCCCGCCCCGGCGGAGCCGCGGAGACATAACAATGACGTGAGCGGCCGGCACCGCCCCCTTCCCCTTCTCCCCCTTCCCCTTTTTCCCCCTTCCCCTTCTTCCTCTTCTTCCCTTTTCCCCTTCCCCTTCCTCCCCCCCGCCGTGATTCAGCACCGCGGCCCGACCCCGCATCGCCGCGCTCGGGGGGCGGCAGCGTCCCTGCCCCCCGCGGCAACTTTGGACCCTGCGGCTGCGCCTCCTGCGAGGAAAATAATATAGAAACACCTCGGATATCGGGGAGGGAGGGGGCAGGATCCGACCCCGACCCACGCGGCTCACGAGAAGAAAAATATTTACGGAGCCAGAACGGGGACGATTCGTTCGGGTAGTTTTAGGACAGCTTAGTGGACACAGTTTATTTGGATTCGGGCTGCTGGGTGTAGGGATGATCCCTCCACTCCTCATTCCCGCAGGCTAGCCTTGCTCCCAGCCCTGCTCCCAGCCCTTGGCTGGCGCGAAACCAAATTCCACAGCGAGCTCCATCTGCACGGGTCGGAACTCGGACTCCGCAGCTTTGCATTGGCGCTGGGAACTTGTGCCAAAGCCAGATGCAACCTGCGAGCACCACTGCGACTTCTGACACGTCTCTAAGTTGGGTCTGTGCTCACATCGGAAGCGTTTTGGGCACAGTCTGGATCCCCGTTTAAGTGGATCCAGAAAGAACCATCCCAGGCTGTACATGGAGCGTTGGGCTGCAAAGATACAATTTAGCCTGCTACAAAAAGCATACTAAAATCAAGCTGCTGCGTTGACATGAAGGCTCTCCTCTGAAGGAAACTCAACATTGCTTTTGTATGTTTAGTTATTTTAAGAATCCATAATTTGCATGAAAATTGGCAGCTCATAGAGATGAGCGCAGAAATAGCACAGCTTAATTTTAAAAATACTGACAAACCCTCCAGAGTGTACGCGCTGTAATTCTGTACTATCAATTTTCAGAAAGGCACACTAATATTGATCTGGAAAAAGCATTTAAACCACTGTGCCCCTCAGAGCCTTTAAAACACATTTACAGGGTTCTCATCGTGCTGATGTGATTTAAAAAGGAAAAAAAAAAAACCCAACCCAGTTTTAGCCTGTTTTGTCAGGGAGCCACCACGGCGTCTTCAAGAAGAAAAATCACGACTGTATGTTCTTCAGGAATGGGCTCATTTTGGCTCCTGAAAGGGGAAGAGTGGAAGGATTGCAGACATAGTTCCTCACAAACAGCCCTTATGGGCTGGTAAATGCTGTGCCTCACACCGGGAGTCACATACAACTTCATTGTTCACCATTTTTATGTGGAAAAGATAAAAGCGGGCTGCAAACCCTGTCCCTGCTGGCGCTGCTCGAGCAAATGCAAAGGGATTTCAGCAGCTCTGCTGGGGTTGCAGCGAGCCTCAAGTGGCAGGTCCAGCTGGGAGGGAAGGTACTGGAGGCAAGTCCAGGTGAGGTGCTGCTCTCTCCTCCACAGCCACTGCAGCTTTGAGAAGCTCTCCCTGCAAAATCCAGGGCCCATTCCCTGCTGAGCAGGTGGCAAAGCATCAATAAGATGAATCCTTCCCTCGTGGCAAAACACAAGGGAGTGGCTTTGTCCCTGCAGCTGGTGGAGCCGGGGCACAGTCATAAAACCACACACCCAGGCAGGCTCTGAGCCCTGAGCTGCTCCAGGAACACGGTTCTTTTTCAAAAGCTTTGTGAAGGCCCATTGCTTTGCTCACACCTTCAAGAAGTTGCCTGATTTCTCTACCTTTTGTTTCAAGTGAGCGGCTCGAGTGGAAAGTGGCTCCCACCCGTGTGAATGATGGGTGGGAGTTGCATATTTGAAAAGGAGCTTTGTATACTTTAGTTAGAAAACATCGTTTGTTGGTTTGTTTCTCAAGAGCCCCACAGACCCGTCTCCACCCGATCCCTGTGTTTCTCTCCGCTGTAAGTCCTTCGGGGATGCTCTCGCTTCCCCCGGCAGGAAGAACGTACCTCACAACAATTACAGCTGATCTATTTGCAGCACCGCCTGCTGGGGAGGCTGTCACCGGTGTGTCACTTCCCAGCGCTCACGGGCTGAGCTAAATCCATCAGCAACATTCCCCAGTGGTAACTGCTGACGAGGCCCCTGCAGACACCAAGCCAATCATCTGCCAGAACTCAAAACCCTGGAGTCGTTTCAGGAAAGTAAAAATGATGTTTCAGGCCACTACTCGAAACCCCCCAGAACCACCCAAAACAAAGCAGCTGCCAACAGAGAAGCACCCGGGTGACAGGATGGGCCAGAGCAGAGCTGCAAAGGAGGAGCAAGAATTGCAGATGAGTTCACCAAAGGTGTGGCAGAGCAAAGCCAAACGGATCCAGTGCCTCTCCCAGGTGGTCTGGTGCTCTTTTCCCTCCTCACCTTTCCATCTCTGATGCTCTAAGCTGACCCTACCAGAAAATGTGCTGTTTTCTAGATATACCTGTCATTTAGTTTCCAGTTGCAACTCAGAACGTCTTTGACGTGTCACCTGCAAACAATCTTTCAGGGAGTTTTAATTATCTGGAAAATCTAAATATTTTAACAGTGACTTAAAATTCATTTGGGCTGAACACAAAGATGACACACAGTGACATTTTTAAAGACCCCAGGGTTAACACTACTAATTAACAGCATTAAACAGTCATCAGTCTGTCAGTTCTATGATCACAGAGCAAATGTTACAAATGTGGAACATGAATTCCACCTTTAAACAAAAACCCAAAACAGGGATCTGGTTTTAAATAGTTTTGGCAGCAAAAGCATTTTTACTGTGATGACAAGCAAACGAGCCCAAATCCTGAGAACTGGGACAGCCACCTTCCCTTGTCAGACAGCCAAACCTGTAGTCTTTTTATCTGCTGCCCCTTGATAAATGGCAAGGATTCCCTCTCCTCCCCCACCCTCTCCTAAGAGCAGTTGCTGACTGTGCAGCCTGGGAATACAGACAATAATCTACTTTCCAGATTCCATAGGGAACATTTTGAAGTCAGTAAAACCAAGGATTTAAAATATTAATTTAATCCTTTACCACGTTAAAATATTATACCTTTTGTCTTAATTTTTTTGAGTTTATCGAGATGTAGTTCAGCAAACTAACATTTAAACGACCTGAAACCCAGTTTTCCTAAGAGCCAACTCTGTAAATACAGTTTACTTCAATGATAAGGTTTGCACATCGATGATCCTGGTGGGTCCCTTCCAACTCAGGATACCCTGATTCTATGAATTTATAGGAGCTCACTGACACAGAATCTCTTGAGGTGCCTCTTGATCAGCATGGGCACATCCCAACACGTTTTTATGTGTGATATGAAACTGGGACTCCCTGTCATTGCCTGGTATTAAATAAACCAACGAGCCTATGTGAGAGTCTCCAAGCAAGACAGCAGCAGCCCAGACACTACTGTGTTGTAGGCAGAGGAATTTTAAATCAGATGTTTCCTACTATGTACAAGTGGCCAAAGGGAAGCAGATTTAACACAGAGGGTGACTCTGTGACACAGTGACCAGCACCGACACCTCACCCAAGGCGCTGGATGTTCAATCATGGAGCAGTTTGGGTTGGGCGGGACTTTATCAAGGTTGGGCGGGACCTTAACGCCCACCCACCCCTGCCACTGGGGTGAGGCGATCCCGGGGACCTGGCGGTGCTTCACGCAGGAATTCGGGGAGGTTCTGAAGCCCAACCCCTCGCTCAGGGTCAGCTTCGACACCAGAGAAGGTGCTCAGGGGCTTTTTACAGTCGCAGCTGCACCTCGTGGTCACCCCTTGTGGCAATTTGATTTGCCCATAAACACGGAGTGATTAACTGCACAGATTAACCAACTTTCAGGAGCAGAATAGATTAATTAAAGCTTCAAATAAAGACACTTTTATTTTTTTCCCCAGGCAGTTGAAATTTTCTATTTTTGTAACAGGGAAAAACGATTTGTTGCCTCCTGGAGAATATAAAGCTCTGTTTAATGTTAACAAATAAATAAACAAGGAGACCTTGCTTGAGTGTACTGAGATGAACAAGGAGCCCACAGAACTTCACAAACTAAACCACTGTGCTGACCTATGAAACCAGAAGACACGTGATGTGTTTAAACATAATTTGTGATTAAAAACCATCCAGTTCCAACTCCCTGCCATGGGCAGGGTCACCTTCCACTATCCCAGGTTGCTCAAAGCTCCATCCAACCTGGCCTTCTAACCAACACTTCCAGGGATGGGGCAGGCATAGCTTCTCTGGGCAGCCTGTGCCAGGGCCTCACCACCCTCACAGGAAAGAATTCCTTCCTAATATCTAATCTAAACCTCCTTTCAGTTTGAAGCCATTGCTCCCTGTCCTGTCATTACATGCCCTTGTAAATAGTCTTTCCCCATCTTTAGCTGTAAGTTCCCTTCAGGTGCTGGAAGGGTGACATTTTTCTCTGGAGCCTTCTCGTTTCCAGGCTGGACAATCCCAGTTCCCTCAGCCTTTCCTCATAGGAGGATCCTTCCAATCAACTTGGTGGCATCCTCTGGAGCTGGCGCTCACCAGGTGGAGTCCGAGCTCAGACATCTCCTTGAGCACATTTTTTCACAAGCCGCCATCAGTCCGATACGCGACTTCAGCCTTTAACTCAACACAAAACCTTTACTGTCCGGAAGTTTACCGACCAATTAACAACCCGACGACGGGCTAAACGCTTCGCTTCCGGCACGGCGCGTTTCCTGGCGTTGTTTAGAGCCGCTGCTCGGTCTCACTTGTGCGATGTCTGAGGCGAGACGCGCTCCTCGCAGCCTGGCTGGGAGCAAACCCCCTGTACCCCGGGGGAGTCACCCCAGCGCTGACACTGCACCCAGCGCACGACCCTGAGCCGCTCCCCGGCCCTGGGCGTGACAGACCCGGCCCCGAGACCCGGAGGGGCCGCTCCCAGGCCCCAGGGGTGGCCCAGCCCGATCCCAGAACCCGAGAAGCCGCCGAGGCCTCTCCAGGCCCGGCGCCCCTCAGGCCTTGCCGTCGCCATGGCAACGCCGCGCCTGAGGCCCCCGCGCCGGGCTGCCCGCCGCGCTGCCTGACCCACCACACCCCCGCCATTCCCGCTCCCCGGGTTAACTCCCCACGCGCCGCCCGACGAGGAAGCGCTTCCCGATCCCACTGGGAACACCGGGAGCAGCGGCGGGCACAGAGCGGGGGCTGCCCGCGGCGCCGCCTGACTGAAAAAAAAAAAGACGACAACAACCCTCCGGAGGTTCGGCGGAGGTTCCGGGGCGGGGTGTCCGCGGCGCTGCCTGCGCGGAGCGGCGCGAGGTCCCGGCGTGCCCGCGGCAGTGCCTGTGTGGAAGTGCGGCCGGGGCCGCCCAGGGCCGGGGCCGGCGCTGGCGGGGGGCCCGGGGGGCCCGGCCGGGGGGCGGCGGGACGGGCAGCACGACCAGGAGGAGGAAGAGGAGGAGGAGGAACAGCAGGAGCAGCAGCAGCGGGAGCGCGGCCCGGACGCGATGGACCAGTGCGTGACGGTGGAGAGGGAGCTGGAGAAGGTGCTGCAGAAGTTCTCGGGATACGGGCAGCTCTGCGAGCGCAGCCTGGAGGAGCTGATCCAGTACGCGGGAGGGCTGCGCAGGGAGATCCTGCAGACAGAGAGTACGTGGAGAGACCCCTCCCCCGCACCCCTCCTTCCCTCCCCTGCGCCTCCGCCGGGGGGAAAAATGTGGGGTGTTGTGGCCCTAAAACTTTGGGCTCTGTGGGGTGGGGACCCTTCCAGGGAGAGCCCCTGCCCCGAGGGTTCTGTGCTGCGGAGGCTGAGCCAGGACCACCCCACGGAGATTTGGGGCTTTCCTGACATGGAAAAGTTAAAAAGTGGGAGTGGGGGAGGTTTGGGTTGGGTATTGGGAAAAGGTTCTTCTCCCAGAGGGTGGTTGGGTGCTGGAACAGGCTCCCCAGGGAAGTGATCACAGCACCAAGTCTGACAGAGTTCAAGGATTGGGATGATACTCTCAGGCACACGGTGTGACTCTTGAGGATGGTCCTGTGCAGGGTTAAGGCTTGGACTTGAGGATTCTTGGGGGTTCCTTCCAACTCAGCATATTCTGTGTGATTCTGCGATGGCTCTCGGCCCTTCCAGGCCTCCCCTGCCTTGTCTGTGCTGCCCAAGAGGTTCGTTTGTTCCCGGTCAGCAGGTCTGGCGTGACCCTAGTCAGGGTGTTCATAACCCTTGATGTTGGGTGACAGAGGGGTTGGTCACCCCGGGGGAAACACAGGGCCGGCCTGACCTGTTTGCTTTTTTTTTTCCTCACTCGTATTTATTTTATTTTATTTTATTTTTCTCTCTCTTCTCCTATGTCCCCTAAGTTGTGTTCCTTTACTTGGGGGGGAGGGTTTGGCGGTGTTTAGGGTAAAGCCACTCTCAGCAGGGAGTAAACACCGGCCCTGCCCGTGTGTCAGCTGGTGTTGGGCACTTGCTGGGGCTGTAAACACAGGACATGTAAAGGTTGTGAAATCCCAGAGGTGGAGGCAGTGCCGTGTTTTGTTGATGGAGTGGGAGGGAGTGGAGAGGCAGCTGAAGTGATTTACCCAGGACCACGCAGGAAGCCGGGGATTAAAAATAGGAACTTGCAGGCTCCTGAGCCCAAACTTGAGAGCAAATGTGCTGCTGCTCTGCTTTTTGCTTTTGTTTGGTTCAAAGGAAACCTGTTTGCTGTGGTTCTTGTGCAAATACAGGTGCAAAGCTCAGTCAGGAGTGTGGATAATTCCAGGAACTCCAGTAGGAGTGTGCTGGAGCTGCTCTGTGTGTACACAGCAGTTTCTATGGACAGCAAACATGGAATTCTGATTCCAAGGCATTTGTTTGGGATGAAAAAAAGTTTGGTCTTTCTGACATTGTTTTGAACTGTGTTTCAAACTGTTGTTTGTGCTGTTTGAAACAGCCTGGGCTTGGGCATTGAGGACAGTCAATAAAATGTGTGTCTTCACAATCTCCTGGAATCCTCATCCCCTCGCACTTGTGTTGGCCTTTGTTGGGCTGTAAAGGTTTGTCTGGGAGAATCCCATTGCAGGTCCAGAGCTTTTGCTGACTTTGTGATAAAATTAAAAGGTTCCAGTGTGTGATTCCTTCCAGGTGCTTGTTGGGTTTTCCATCCAGGCTTGGATTAGCAGTTTTTGGGGCTGTCCAGTGAAGGCCCTGGAAATACTTTCAGCATTTACCAAGTGGTGATGCTGTCCCAGAGAGCACATTGCAAACTGAGTTTTCTTTTAGTAGAACGAAGCCAATATGTTATTAGTGCATGCTTTCAACATCTGGGGGCTCTTCAATTTTGGCATCTGAGGGTGAGCTGGCTTCGTAGGTGGCAAAATTCTTCTTGGTTTTTTTTTTTCCTTTACCATGTTATTTATAACTTTCCTACAAGAACAGGTATTTGCAGCTTTTATACCCTGTGTCCTGAGGATTTTTGAAAATTGGTAGTGTTGAAAACAGCCAGATATCTCAATGTGGAGCTCTAATTTAGGGGTATGGACTGCAGAAATATGCTTGAGTATGCAATTTTAAAGGAAAAAAGGAAGAGAAATGAAAACCCTCACTGCTGAAGAAGAAGCTAATGCTGTAGGACAAGATGTGAGCGCAAAGATGCATGAAAAAACCTTAAATAGGCAGTGGATATAAAAAGGAAATGAGTGGGGACAAAGAAACCATTAGAAGCTGCTTTAACCTCTAAACTGTGGGGTTCCCTCCCCACCCCCCAGTCCCTTAAAATGTGTTTTTTCATGTTAAAGCCTGAGGACAGACCAGCCCTATCTGTGCTCAGTCCTGTGAGTGGGAAGGCGAAGTTTGTTTTTCTTCTCCCTTCCCCTCATACTTCTCTCTTTCTGGAGCAGCCAAGGCAGGGCTGCACGTTCCTGGATGGTAAAAATGTGTCTGGCTGAGTAAACTTGGCTTTGGACTCTGCTTTGTGCCCAGTGTCTGCTGGCCAGTGTATTTATTTCTTTTTTTAATTGTGACTGTACGTGCAGGGCTGTGGTGTCCTGTGAACCCCAAAATACCAGGAGGGCTGGTTCCAGGCTTTCTCCTGCTGATTTTTTACAAGCAGCTCGTAGTTTGGTTGAAGCTGGAAGAGAGGGGTGCAGAGGGGAAACCTTTTACAGCTCTGATGACTTTTCCTGTGTAGATATTTTCATTGATTTACAGGAGTTGGTTTCTGCTGCAGTAAGTGTCAGGGGCCAGTAATTCACTTATTTGCTTGGCATAAAAGCAGTGAGTTGTTTGGGTTTTAGCTTAATGGCTCTTCTTGCAAAAAAACCCAGAAGTGTATTTTAGCTTCTCTGTTCATTGCAGAATGAGTGTTTCTATTTTGCATGTTGCATAATCTCTGGCTGATCATTTTGTGGTGGCAAAAGCCACGAGACAGTTAAAGATCTTTCATGTGATTTTACACGTCTGTCATAAAAATTAAACAGCAGCTGAGAAATAGGGATTATTCTTAAAATAATTTTAGGAGGTGAACTCCACGCAATAGTTGAGTGAATTTTTCATTTTTAATTCGGGATGCACAGAGTCACAGAATTGACTGTTTCCATTCTTATTACTCCTCACTCATCCACTAGAAAAAAAATAGAGAGCCCCATTAGCCATTTGACCGGGAGGTGATCATTGGCTTCATGGGACTGGAGGGAGTTAAAGCTTTCTTCTTTCTTAAAAGCTGTAGCTGTTGCAAAAACGCTGCTGGAGCTTCCTCAGCTGGGGATCGTGGGGCTGGACAGGAGCTGTTTGCTTGGTTAGAGGTGAGGTGAGATAGTTCAATGTATAACAACAGAGGGGAAGGTATCTAGAAAAAGTGTCTGTGGAATCATTATCCATCCACTGTGATCACAGTTTTTTCTGGATTTCCTTTGCTGTCTCCAGAAACTGTGCTCTTAATACACTGCTGAAACAAAAAATTGTGTTAAAATATGAAATCAAAAATGAACAAACTTAAAAAGCAAACACATTTTCCATAAGATCCTTCTTCTAAAGAGATATTTCGATGATTTTGGGTTTTGCACATGAGGGCTTTGGGCCCAGAATACCAGGGAGGCATTTCTGGGCTTCTCTCCCACTTAAAGTAGCCTTCCTGCAGCTGAAGGCTGCTATGTCTATGTTGCTAAAGGAAAAAACTCTTCATTTAGAATGAACTTTGTGGAAGGAGAGACCTTCAGAAGTAAAATTCTCTTTGTATTTTTGAATCAAAAGCAGGAAGACTGGGGTAAAGCACTGAAAAATGATTGTTTTTTCCCCTGACTAAAGCTCCTGAGCGATGTTTGATGCAAGGCACAGAGGGTGTAAACTGTGAAGTGCTGTGATGGGGCTTGTAAACATTCTCTGTTCATTATTTTGTTCACAGAATGGATTGCTGGGCATCAGCTAAAAATATCACCGTTCCTAGAGAATAAATCTCATGACAATGTCCACTGGTCCTTCATGGGCTGCTTCTTATCTGTAGAGGGGAACTGGAGGCTGGTTGGCTGAACTTGCAGAGGTGTTTCCACGAGTCAGGAAGCAGAAGTTTGATACAGCTCAAACACAGAGTCCAATAGAAGTGGGTGGTTTGTGGGGTGCGAATTAACTGGACTCTGATTAATCCACATTTTGCTTTCACCTTGTTGTAGTTAAACGTGATGTTCTGATGTACCTTCAGGGTCTGTCTGAAACAGAACTGATCCTGTAGTAGCTTCAGCAGCTTTCTGTTATTCCCTGAGACATTTGTGGATTGAGTGTTTCTTTGAGATGTTTATTTATATACTGTGACTGAGATACATGAGAACTTTACATTAATTTTTTAAACTGTTCCCCTTGTTCACTGTTATTGTGCACCCAGCTGGATTCCTAATTCCCCAGGTGAGTTTTCACAACAGGTGAATTCCTGTCTTTCTGCCTCCTTTTACACTGATCTTGCTTTGCAAATACTCCCTGGATTGCATTTCTTTCTTTGAATACCACCTTTTGTCTTTGTGTTGCATATTAAGAGATTGGACATTACCATTTGTCTGCAGCAAAGTGAGTAATTTTCCTCTCTTTTGTCTAGATCAAGATGGAGACTTGTCAGGGACGATTTCACTTGTCATGACACAGTGTTGTAAAAGAATAAAAGACACAGTCCAAAAACTGGCCTCCGATCATAAGGACATTCACAGCAGTGTATCCCGAGTTGGAAAAGCCATTGATAAGGTATTTATTTTGTGGTTTGATTGTATTATAGCATTAGTTCTGTGGTGTGTGCTCTGCTTTAGAAAATCTGGATTTGTGCTACAGTCAGTCTTAACTAAATCTTCCTGAGAACTACAGAAGCAGAGGTGAGACAGGGGGCTGTACAGTACTTGCTTTCAGAACTCACTGCAGACAGAGTATTCCTTCTGGGGCAGCTCAGATCTCCTAATTTCTGAGAGAACACTCCCTATTGATACTACAAGACTTAGTATGTTTTGTGTTTTATTGGTTTAGCAGGATGTTTGTTTCAGTATCTGTCTCGGTAAGAAATACTGTGGTTTATATATATAATGTTTACTTAATTGTCAGTAGCAGGTAACTCAGAAGTGGCATTTTGTTCTGGAAAGCAGGACAAGTGGCTGCTCCATACCTGGAAGTGTTCAAGGCCAAGTTGGACTGGGCTTGGGCCAACCTGGTCTAGTGGGAGATCTCCCTGCCCATGGCAGGGAGTTGGAATGAGGTGATCTTTAAAGTTCCTTCCAACCCAAACCATTCTGTGATTCTGTAAGATAAGAGAATTTTTTAAGAAAGGCAGTTTGTACATTTTTCAGGGGTGTTGTTGGTTTTGGGGCTTAATTTTCTAACACAGCCTTAATGTGAGTAGATTCAAGATCTTGTAGTCTGTGTGTCTATGCCATAACAAATAGAACAGCTTATCTTTGGAGCTTTGCATATGAGATGTCCTGAGATGAATTCCAGGTTCAAGAATAACTGGGATCTGAATATTTTTGTAGGTAGATATTAACAGTTCTTTGAAATGATACTAAAGTGGTGCTATATGTATACTTTCAGGCCATGCTTTTCTCCGTCTGTGTTCTTTTCTGTATTCAGGGAGTCTTGTGCTTTAGAGGCTCCCTGTATTCAGGGAGTCTTTTTTGGACATTCTTGTGATAGTTTCATATCAGAACATGCCTCTGTTGACAGGATCTAAACATTTGGTTTGAGGTGCACTTTATAATCTTATTAAGGAAGATCCTGTAAATGAATCTTTTCACCTGGACAAAGACATTTGCAGCATTACCTGATACTGATTTATCCTTTGGGAATCTCATTTACAATAGTGTGATGAAGGAACAAAGTACTTAATGCTGCATTATTGGGCAGATTGTCCATGAAACTGTTGCATTTTTTGTTTATATGTACGTCTGACCATCATGGAGAGCTCAAACTTTGTAGTAATAGCTTTAATCCACACGTCACTTATCCAAAGCTTAAGGATGCATCTGTCTCAAATCCTTGCTGCTGTACCTAAACCAATTAACTAGAGTAAAATTCCATCCTTATTACCAGCTTGAAGCCTGAAATAAATCTATGTAATCTTGTCCTAAGTTTTAAACTTTCCTATTCTGCTTTAACAAGTGGACTTTGTACAAATACGCTCTCGGGTTTGGCCAGACCTTCTTCATTTAAATCCTCTGAGGCAGAACAGCCTCAGGTCACATACAGAGGGTGTGAATGTTCAGTGGAAATTGGTGATGATATTTCTTACAAGGCAAAAAAACCCCAACACAATGTTCAGTGGAAATTGGAGATGATATTTCTTACAAGGCAAAAAAACCCCAACACTTGCAAGCTTAAAGAAGTTTAGACCTGAGTATAATCTCCAAATTGCTGTTTTAGTTTTCATGGAAATAGAGTTTTTCCAGTATTGTTTCTGTCCTGCCGTTTAAGTTTATTTACTATTTATATTTGAAAAGGGATAGATGTAAATAAAAAGCAATTTTTAAGTTTCGAGTGTGTGGTTTTGTGAAACAATAGAAAGGATCTGAATAATCCTTTCCTGTTCTGAGCCTGTTGAGTGTCAGAAGGGCTGCTTAAAAAATGAGCTCAACTTGCTGTATTCAGTGTGCTTCTTCCTCTGGATTTTCAATCTCAGTGTCTGTGGTGTTTGCATCAAAAGACTGTAAGCAGTGGGAACTGCAGGAGTCCCCAGTTCTGCTTGTAACGAAGGATGTGGTTTTATGAAGTTCAGAGCACAAGTTAGGATTGTCTCCTTAAATATGAACTTGGTTGAGCTTTTCTTTTTAGTGCAAGCAGTTTGAATATTGTTAGTTTTCCCCAACTGCTGGTAAGGGGAGTACTTTAGAATGTGTGTTGGCCTGTTTCTCCAATGAATACGTGAAATGTTTAAATCCAGGTGGAATTCAGTGTTTCCCTGAACAGTGACATTTGAAGGAAAGCTTCCATATGTAGTTAATGCAGTTTCCCTGTGCTGCTGGAAAATATGTTTGAAACCTGCCAGCAAAGTCTTTGTTGGCACCCAAGTCCCATAACCTACTGGAATTGCCCTCCCCCAGCCCTTCACCATAATATGCTTAAGCTTAAACCAATAGAAGTAATTAAGTGTAATTGATGTAGTGAATTGATTCTCAACACATTTCTGGACAAAATGCTGCTGCTTCCAAAATAAAACACTCGTTAGAATATAAAGAAGCACAACCCTCGCCTTGATTCATGAGATTTGACTTTTGTTTCGAACTTATAGACAGATTAACATCTCCAGAACCCTGGTTGTGGTCTCCCTAGCTGTGTGTGCTCAGGCACAGATAAATGTAACTCATTATTTTGTTGCCTGGTTTGAGATTGGGAAACACGGTAATACTGGTGCCAATTTTATGTGACGCAGCCAAATGACAGCTGTTGTTGCGTGTGGAATCAACAAACTTCCTCCTTAGCAAGCCTGGATTGTGGAAGAACTTGCTGTATTGTCTGCTCATGGCAATTTCAGGTTCAGTTTCTTTTTTCCCTGTATTGAGGCAGGGTTGTACCTAGATATAAAGTTTAGAGTGGTCAGGTTTTAAGTTATTGTAGCCATTGCTTGTGAACTCGGATGGGCCCCGGATTTGTCTGTCTGCAGAGTTCTCTCTGAGAACAGAAACCCTTAAGCAAAATGAAGTTCAAATTTGGCATCAAATACATTGAAGTCTGAAATGCCAAAGCTTTGTGTGTTGCTTTTTAGTTAATAGTTCCTGGAAACTTTATCTAATAAGCTAAACCTTTTTTCATAGTAGTTCTACATGGATCACATGCTTCTGATCCATGAAAGGTTGCCCTCTCTTCCAGAGAGCATTTTCTCCTTTGAAAGCAATTGTTTGCATCCAGGTTTTTTTGTATTGTATGAGCAGTTCTGGAGCTCTGCTTCCAGAACTCACTGCTGTTCAGCAAGTTATCAGGTACCTCACTCATCAGTGTCTCTGTAAATCATTCTGGAATGATTTGAATTCATCTCAAAGCTTTTTGATGGGCTGGTAAATGTTTTCCCTCTAGCAGCAATCTGAGTAGTGGTTAAATGCCTTCATTTAGGAATAAGAGGAGTAAATGGCAGCTCCTTTCATTTTTTCCCCCAGAATTTTAAGCCTGTTAAAAGGCCAACATTTTAAAGTGCTTTGGAAAGGCAAACTTTCACCTAAGTTAATGTTTGTTTCATGTAAAAACTTGTATGTAAACAAACTAAAAACCTTTACTGAACTTCATGTAACTGTGAAGAATGGGGCTAAATGAATGGAAAGTCTTGGCAAGTTGTGCTTTATTTTATGTGCAAACAGATTTAACAGAGAAGGTAAAGAAATATTTTATTTGTATTTTGGATCAGAATTCAGAAGGGAGGAATGGACAAAGTAATCTCAACTGAGGAATAAAACTGTACTAAATCATCATCCTTCTTCATATTGTGTTGTTTCAAATAACATGGAGGGTTGTTATGTTGGTTAAAATGGTCGGTCTTGTGTTTGTGTGCATCTTGAAGTCCTCACATTCTAGCAGTTATTAGTTGTGTGTTGTTTCATTGGTGTATTTAGCACATAACATTTCTATATTTTGGCTCTAGACTTACTAGTTAGGCTCTTAAAAAAAGGTTTGTTTCTCAGGAATATTAGCTGACACTTAGGTTATTTTGTGCTTTTCAGGTTTTAAGCTTTCCGGAGTTTTTAACTTACAGAATTTATTTTAACTTTTGAAATCTTATTAAACCCCACGTGCTGTCAGTTAGCATACTGTTAGCATTTAGAAAACAAAACTGAGGGGTGTGCAGTCACCAGCAGATCATCCATGCGTGGCAGTTATGAAATACAGAAGCCAAAGGCAAGTGGTAATTTGTTCTGACATGTGACAGTCACTCCCTCTAATATGTGCAGTCAGTTCCTGAAGCTCCTCAGGGCCCAGAGGTGGTAGAGCTGTGGAATCCCACGTATAATACACACCTCAGGAACTGTTTAAAACAAAACAAAAAAGTTATTGGAATGAGAACCTGATCAAGACTGGCTTGATCAGAGTGTGACTGAGGGGAAGTGAAAAAACTTGAGGTCCTCAGGTTGTGCCATGTGACTTAAATCTGCAGCACGTCCACGTTGATACGACTCGGTACCACCTTCTATGAGAATTAAAAGTCTAATTTATGATGGGGTTTTAAAAAGGTTCACAACAAGATTTGTTGTTTCAAAAGAAAATGAGTGTTTTGTGAGGGCACTGAGCTAATTGGCTCCACCACCAGTGCCCCCAAGCAGCGAGGAGGATGTGACAATGTTTGAGGCGTGGG
This sequence comes from Corapipo altera, assembly GCF_003945725.1. Lineage (NCBI taxonomy): Eukaryota > Metazoa > Chordata > Aves > Passeriformes > Pipridae > Corapipo > Corapipo altera. The sequence goes on along the minus strand of NW_020885002.1, from coordinate 883,274 downwards.
TTCAGCTTTAATGTCTGGTAACTGCCCAGAAGAATAAGGTTTCTGCTTACAGGGTTATACAGCTTAAAGTCAATTACTTTTAGATTATTGATGATCTCCGCCCTGGAAACTAAGTACCAAAAGCAAGCCTGCGTGTTCTGAATAGTGCCTCTGATGTTCCTTTAGTGCATTGTTGATGGATTTGTTACCTGCTGGTGCTGTTTGGACGCTGATACCAGGAATCAGCAATGGTGGTGAGCCTGTAAGGATTCAAATAGTTGGCATGAATAAGAACAGTATTATTAAATCTTTAAGATGCTTAAGTTTTTCAGGATACAGCTTAAAGATGAGCAACGTGGCAAGGAGCTTACAGGTTAAGATACCCAAGTGAAAATATTGTTAAATGTGAGACTTGAATCAGTGGTAATAATTCAGATGCTCATCTTGCTCCACCATCTCAGAGAGATGGAAGAGATAATTTGCTGCACTTAATGTTTTACTGAAAGTTTGCTGAGAGACCTGAGGGGAGTGGTGGCTTTGGAGCCGTGTGTGCAAGGGATGAGAAGGCTGCCCCTTTCTCAGGGTGGCACAGAGCAACATCAGAGGAGATGTGAAGGTGCTGATGAAGCAAATAATTAAGCGATGAGTAAAAGGAGGGTGCAGTGTGAGGCTGAGCTGTGCCCAGGAAGGCAGCTCATGCCAGCTGTGTGTTATCTGCTGTGACAGAACCCGGTGTTTGTGTGAGATCGGCGTTCCCGTGATGTGCAGGGCTGTGGATCCTCACTGAGCTGCAGCTGAAGCACTGCTGTTTTCACTAAACTCCTGATTTCTGAAGTTCCTTCTTGGGAGAGAGCCTTCTAGAGAGAGCCATAGTGATCACATCAGGCAGCAAGCAAGGAGCTGACTTTTAGGCTTTTTATTTTGCAGCAGCTTTGTTTTAGGCAACGGAGGAGGATTTTTATTAAAGTTAACCTGCCTGCCCTCATCATAGACCATGTTAGCAGTTAAAATCCTGGTTTATATCTTGGATTGGAACAAATGTTTCTCTCCTGCTGCCAAGAGGCACAGTGCCAAGCAGTGCCAAGTGTTACCAAAGAGTCACCGTGACAATATCTTTAGTTATTCCTGGAATATGTCCGTAGGCCACTGGCCTAAAAATACTCAGCAGTAGGATCATCTGGGTTAGAGCTGTAAAAGATCTTTTGGACTTTCAAAACTCATCCTGTTGCTGGGATGTTGAGGTCTTCAGAGGTTTGAATTTCATTGTTGTTTGGGGGTGGGGAGAATGACCTTTTCCTTTTTCAGCATTGTCTGCCCCCCCCCAGTTATGTAAAATAATCTTGAGTTAAAACTTTATTTCCAGTTTGGTGTGCTGCAGTGACATGATGTACTGATAACACTGTCTTGATTCTGTACACTATTCTGTTTTCTGTTCCCTGTACATTTTCAGTTTTCACATATGGAAAAAGTTTTTTCTGCTGATAATTCCTTCAGAAATTCACCGTGGGCTTGAAAGCCACGTTTAGTTAGTTAACCAAATTTCTAACTTTCTAGCTAGACTTGTAATTTGCCAGTGTAATTCTTTACAGTATTCAGACTTGAAACAAGCAATCCAAAGGATTTGTTCTTCCACACACAGGAGATAATGAAGCAGCTGACAGATACATTTCACTTTGGAGGTAATTGAGGGTCAACTGAGTAATAGGCAGAAGGCATCAGGGTGGAGAGACAGGTGTCCTGCATAATTAAGGAAAAAGGATTGTGGGGTGATTTGTTCCAGCCCATTAACTGATAATTTCGTGTGTTTCAGAACTTTGACTCGGACATCAGCAGTGTGGGCATAGATGGGTGCTGGCAGGCTGACAGCCAGAGGATCCTCAATGAGGTGATGGTGGAGCATTTCTTCCGACAGGGAATGCTGGATGTGGCTGAGGAGCTTTGTCAGGTAAGGATAAGTGTGGGTGTTGAAGGTTATCAACTGTGGAAAAGATGCTCTGTGTTACCTTTCTTATTTGAATGTTCTAGGTCAATATTTAAACTGTCAGAAAACCAACAGATCAATCCCACTGTGTTTTTCATGCTTTCACTAAAAACTGCCTTTTTTTTTTTTTTTCCCCAGGAATCTGGTCTATCAATAGATCAAAGTCAAAAAGAACCATTTGTGGAGTTAAATCGAATATTGGAAGCATTAAAAGTTAGAGTTTTGAGACCTGCACTAGAGTGAGTCTACTCATTTTTTTCCTTCCCCCCCATTTTTTTTAATGCTTTTAACAAAAGGGAGACCTGTTAGTGAGATTTTCTTCTGAACAAAACAATTCAATTAATGCAAGTCAGTGGATAATGATGACTGCTCAGACCAAAACCAAGCCTGGGAATTGGTAATGTCTGGGATCTGTCAGTCAGCCTTAGACCAGGATATTCTCTTGACCTCAGTCGACTTTACAACCCTTAGACACGTAGGCTCATGCTAAAAGCAACAGTGAGGAGGGAAAGGTGATAAATGTCTCAAGGGCTGCTGCTTTATGATTTACAGTAGTGGATACATAACTGCATGCCATTTCAGAATAACTTTTAACTTAAAAATAAGAAAGCCCCAGAAAAACCCTCAGCCTAATTTTTAAGTTTTCATAAGCCTGGGTTGGTCTCAGAAGTAAGGAAAAAAACAACCACAAAACACAAAAACCCAAACCAACCAAACAAAACAACTAAACCAACTCTGAAGCAACCTTTTAAAAACAGAAACCGTGAAACAAAAGCAAATTCAAAATTTCCATGTTTAATTCCTGAGCATAATTCACATATTTAGCATATCTTTTTTGCATTATTCAGTTAAGTACATTTTTGTATTAACAAAGATTTTCTTTTCCCTTTAACATGAACCAGCAGAGGTGTGTCAATTCAGTGCTTATTGGCATTTAGATGCAAGGGCACTGATACCAAAGTTCATCAACTAAATCCTGTATTATACTTCTAGGTCATGCAAAGTTTGACTTAAATAGTTGGCCTTTGAATATAGTTGCACAGGTGAAAAGGTGGGGTGGTTTATTGCAGTTGAATTGGCTAAATTGAAGGGAAGCAATGCTGATGTTAAACTGAAACAGGATTTACTGTCAGCTACACCATGTATTTCTTATAGTTCAAATAGTAACAGAGCTGTTGTGAAGGATAATCCCTGAGGAACAGTAATTTGTTGTTATATCTGTTCCCTTCCCTCAGTTCATTTTAGCTCCAGTTTGCAGGGCTTTATGCCTTACTCATTGCTTCTTAGTTGTATCTGGTAGTTTCTGCAATGAGTTAAATATTTTTTTCAAACAATGGAGAAGGCATGGTTGTCCTTCAAAGGAATTCTTATTCCAGTTGAATGGGCAGACAATTGGGTGTATTGTCAGCATAGTTTTTGTGCTGGTCTCCCTCCCCCACGCTGTCTTATTTCTGTGTATAATGTTTATTCTGTTTAAACTGGACAGTGCAAAAGCTGTCTGCTTCTCTTTGCTGCTGCTGGGCACAGAGGGACCTTATTTGTAGTGATGTTTGTGTAAAAACCATAGGGAGGATGATCCACATGTGACAAAATGTCGTGGTCTGGTGTAGAAGATAACCCATGTCTTAAATGTTCAGTTGCTCCACAGAACTGCTGATGCCAGTAAAGGGATTTCTCATATTATTTCCTAGCAGAGGTGAGTGTTCAGGAGAAGGGATGGAAACCAATCCTGGATGGATGATCTCCATATGATAGGAGCTTGGAGAGTGGCATTGTGCTCTTTGGGCTAAAATTGGCATCAGTAAATACAGCTCCAGGGGTGCATAAAGGAGTCCCAAACTGGCCCATGGCAGGGTCAGGCTGTGTTGAAGCAGAAAGGTGTCACACAAGGATGATTAATTACAGTCCCATGAACCAGGAAGGGGAGTATAGCAGGGTTTATCCATGCAAAATCGTGGAAGGTTGGGATTAGAACAACAACCAGTCTCTCAGGCTCTGCCAGTGCTCTGTGCCCGTGCTTGGTTTAACTCAGTGTTGGAAACAAAACAAACACAAGTGGCTGCTGGTCACTGCCATGGGAAGGGAGTTGTCAGATTAATGACTTTTCCAATAGACTTTCAAACCCCTGCTCAGGTGAAAGAGAGAAATTAATATTTGTGTCTCAGAAGAAAACAGACCCCAACTGTACTTTTTTTTTTTCCAGATTTTCTTTTAATACTAATTCCAACACTTAAAAATACGTCGTTTCAGATTCAAACAGAATATGACTGGCCATAACATTTTTGTTTTCCCTTGTGGGGTGTGCAGCTTGACTTTTGTAGATACCCAGTCTGGCCCTGCACCATAAACTGTGTCATCTCTGTACCTCTTCAGGATCCCATTAATTTCCAGTGACTTTTCTCACTGTAATTTGGTGATGGGGAGGAGAAATACATGTTTGTTTGTTTTTTTCTAAATAGATTCTGGCCCTTTGGAGGTCAGGTTGGGTCTCCATGTGAAGGTCTGGTGGGAATGACTTCCAGGTTCCAAGCTTTTGTCTGTAATTTTGTCTGTAAACAGGAGGGTACACAGGTCACTCAGAAGTGAAAACACTTAGAGTATCATTTTGAGAGGAAGTAAGAAGACAGGTGATGTGATTACCAACAATTTTGAACAGTGCTAGAGAGTGTGTGGGTTGGATGTTTTAAGCCTCACTTGCTGGATTTTTGTTTTTCTGTTGGAAGTAGGAACAGCGTGTCCCAGACCAAACACCTCAGGCCTTGCTTCTGTGGTTGCTTTTTTTTGATACAAATCTGTGCTGCCACTCAAAGAACTAAAAATGGAAAGGCTGCCTAAAAGCTCATTTGGAAAAATAGTCTCGGCCTCAGCAAGATGAAGTACTCTGTCATGTGGGTGTGAATATTGGCAGGGAGAGGATGGAGGCTCTTTTGATGCAATAGAGATTAATATCTCATTGATGGGACTGTGGACTAGCCTTAGTGTTTATTTATAATTTTTTGTCCTTCAGCTGCTTATTAGTCTGTGGTTGTTAACTTCAGGTTCTTGTTTTTGTAGCCTGGAATGAACTTTATTACCACTATACCTGGTTGAAACTGGGCACACTGATCATAAAAATACAGTTAATAAACCCCCAAAAACTTATAAAAACACCCCAAACCTCACCCACCACGCATGGTTAGTGACTGTGCTCTTCCCTCCTGGTGGAGATGACAGTGCTGACAGTCTTATGAGGCTCCTCATCTGAAACTGCTTGAGATTAGGGACAGTAGGGCTTGTTCTTAGTTCAAAGGCTCCATTTTTCACTGTTTCCTACTGAAAGGTTCCTGGGTCTTTACAAAGCCTTGTCAGTGAAGTCAGACCACTGACACTTCCACCACAACAAATTGAAAGTGGATACTTGCTCATTAATGCTCTACCTTCTTGCTTTGAAAGCCTTACCAATACTGTAAGGATGATTAATTTTCTTATTTTAGTATTGATTGAAGAAAACAGAGGCCTCACATACCCTTTTTGGTTTGGTTTTGTTGGTTTTTTTTTTTTTTAAGGAACAGAGACTTCCTCAGTTCGTTACTGAAAAGTGAAAAGCTTTTTTCTTAATGGGGCCCCCACAGTGAAAATAGTAGAACTAATTAAGACTAATGAGAAACAGATGTACTGGAGAACATTGAAATTTGAGGTTCTTAAGAGAGAGATTGGATTGATTTAGGCCTGACTAAATTGAATTAAGGAGAAAAACCCGAAACAACACCCAAAGAGCCTCTCAAAAAAACAAGAAAGGGATGGATGAACTCTAAATAATAAAAAAACTTTTTATGAAATGCTTTGAAAATTCCAGTTCATTTTACTCAATGTGTGTTTAAGAATTCTTTCATGTTATTTAGGAGCCAAACATTAGTGTTGTCATGGTGAACGAGACACAGCAAGTGAGAAATATTCTTATTGTCCAAGTTGAAAATAACACAGAAAGCAAAGTTTATCTAGGGTAAAGGATGATATTTAGGCTGACTTCCCTTCTCCCATTGTAAGGTCTTAATAATGTTTGTCTTTGAGGTCCCATAGATGCAATTCCTCTCTCCAGGGCACACATATAAACACAGTGAAAATATTCTTGAAAGGCTTGGCCAGACTTCTTCAATGTGCAGCTGAAGAACTGTCAATAATTGTTAAAATAAAGATCAAGTGTTACTAATTTATATACAGTAGATTCTGGCTATTTCCACCTTTTGTTGTGCCTAATTTAATCTTGTCTTCCATCCAGTGAGTTTTGAATTTTGCAGAGTTTAACCTCTACAGCAGCACCAGAAGTACCACAGTCCATGTGTTGTGCACCCTGTGTACCTCCTTTACTTGTAAAAGGTCCTGCCATTTTCTCTGCTCCGTAGAGACTCTCAGAAGTTCAGGGAACAGTCATACTTCCCTTGAAATAGAGGGTAGATAATTGTGATAATTTCCTGGGGTGTAGGCTGACACTTAATTACTCTTGTGTCACATCCCATTGTGCCTCCTCCTTTCTTCCAGGTGGGCGGTATCCAACAGAGAAATGCTCATGGCACAGAACAGTTCGTTGGAATTTAAGCTGCACAGGTTATATTTCATTAGTTTATTGATGGGGGGAACAGCAAATCAAAGAGAAGCACTTCAGTACGCGAAAAACTTCCAGCCGTTCGCCCTAAATCATCAGAAAGGTACATTTTTGGTCACATTAAGGGGATTTAAAGCACTGGGATATGGCACCTTGTAGTAAAATATTAATCATGTTCCAAATGTGCCTTACTCCATTATTATCAGTTTGTTAAAGGCTTCTTATTTTTGTTTTTAATGTGTATAACCCGAATCCTTACAATTTGAATTGTCTTTTTTTCTCTTTTCTTTAAGAGGACACAAATAAATGTGAATGTTTGCACATTTGCTTAACATTAAGGTTTTTGACTCTTCAAATAAATGTGTAGATTACATCTGTAATAGGTCTGTGCCAGGGTAAAGTGTTAAAAATGCACAGAAATGTTCTTGGAATAGTCATCTGCTACTTTCTGCTGCGTGGGGTAATACAAAGAAGTGAAACTTTTGAAAAATGGGGAACACGTGAGTTAAATGAATGATCTCAATCTGAATCCAACAAAGCCTATTTTTTTTTAGGGTAGTGTGTGTGTGTGTCAGAAAGCTTACAAAAAACTAAACCTGTTTGAAGCAGATTCCCAGGCAGCACCCCCTGCCTGTGGTGGGGCAGACAACTCCCCAGTCAGTCCGTAGTGGAATGGAGTGTCCTGTAGAGGTGAGGGGGTGTGTCACTGATTCTGCCTGTTTCCCATGTGAAAGCTCAAACTGCAGACACGAGCTTTTATTTGTTGCATAAAGCATCTCCCTGCTCCTGGTCCCTCCCAGACATTCAGGTGTTGATGGGCAGCCTGGTGTACCTGCGGCAAGGCATCGAGAACTCCCCGTACGTTCACCTGTTGGATGCAAACCAGTGGGCTGACATCTGTGACATCTTCACCAGGGATGCCTGTGCTCTCCTGGGCCTCTCAGTGGAATCACCTCTCAGTGTTAGGTAATGCTGCTTTTCCTTTGCTTTTGGAACCAGGTTCGTTATGGTTTGGTTTCTGTTTCTTATTGAGGACCAAAGAAATGGCCTTTGGGAAGTAGTGTCATCTAGCTTGCATTAAATAAAGAATATATAATTACATTTAGCTCTAACCAGGTTTGCAAAGGTTGGAAATCAGAGGTTCCTGTGTGTTGAGCTTTACCCTGCACCACTGCAGCTCAAGAATAACCGTTCCTGAATGGAATTTGGCTTCTGAAATTTGCACATAAGTGTGAAAGATGAGGATGGCAATCAGCCAGTTACTCTCAGCAAAATTGCGACAACTGTCCCTGCTGTTTAACTGAAAAAAAAAACCTAGAACTGTGGCCATGATTCTGTCAGCATTTGATAATTTTGGTTTTTAATCCACACATTACTGGTCTTAGAAGAATGCTTAAGAGTTATGTTGTGATTTCAGCTGCTAAAATTTCTGAATTGTTTGCTGGACCTCATTTGCAAAGAAGAAAGAGGCACTTTTAAGCTCAGTAGCCAACCTGACAAACTGCAAATCTGTAGGAGGCAGTTGGAAATGTGAAGGAAACCCAACCTAATCTCCTTCGAGCTCCAAAGATAAAACAGATTAGCTGCTCTTTAGCCTTTGCATGTCAATACCCCCAATATACCCACCTGATGTTCTCATTTTTATTTCAGACATTAAATAGAAAATAAATGATATATATCTTTCAAGGCTGGATTTGGTACTTAGCAGAAGCTTCACTACCTCCTCGTTTTGGGGGGGCTTTTTTTTTTCCTATTTCTATTTACTGTTGTTAGACTTCTGTGCTTAGTTTAGAACTCATAAACTGTCAAACCTTCTGCTTCTCCTGTTTGCATCTCAGTCACAAAATACAACAGAAACAACAAAAGGAGCACTTCAGATTGTCTTTCTACAATAGACTTACAAGTTTCATTTTGAGGTTTTTGTAGATATCCAAAGCTTATATCTCTGTTTTTTGGCTTTCATCTTTCTCCTGCTTCATTCAAATTAACAAAAGTCCTTTTCATTTTTGTTGCTCGTGCACTGATGCTGCAATGCAGTTTTCAGTGCAAATGGCCAAGAGATTTTCAGTGAAGTGGAAAATCCCTGTTACTGATGTTTGAAGGGGTTGGACATTTACTTTGCTCCTAATGTGGAATTGATTGCTTTGAAATGTATTTACTGCATAGGTGGTATCAATATTCTTGTCATAAATAAGACTGTTCTAAATGGGTGTGACCTTTGAGTGCTACAGATCCTTTAGGAATTAAACCAGCGTGAAGTGAAATCCCTGCTATAAAATACATTCTTTCTAGAACATGAGCAACAGGCACTTTTTTAAGGCTGATTGGTTTCTCCAATATTTATCTAATCCTGTACAGGCTCATGGTCTAAGTTCAAGTGTGGAGACAGTGGGATAACTCTTGTACTATGGAGGTTGTGGTTCAGGGTCTTGAAGGACTACAGGACACCATTTGAATTTACTGTTTACTTGAATTGTTACACTTTTAAAGGGCTCTTGGGAGATGTTTTCTTACAGAACCATTAAAACAGTAATGCTTGTCTTTCTACAAATACTATCTGTCTGAACTTTTTCACAGGGTTAATACAAATTACAGTCAGGGCTGAAGTAACCAAAAAGCAAAGTGTAAGGATTGAAATGGCCAGTTGGTGAGGATATAATTTTTTTAAATTTTTTTTTTGTAGCTTAGGCAAGAGATCCACAGGTTTCAGGCATATCCTTCCCAAGTAAATCAGCCAGAATGTTCCTGCAGAAATACAGAAACAATTATCTGGAAGGACAGAGTGGAGATGAGGGCCATGACTTCTGCAGACAATAAAACTTGCACAAATAGTAAAATAATCTGCCAAACAAACAGAGCAGGCTGATACCAATGTCAAATCTGCTGTTGCTGGTGATTTCCAGGCCCATAGTAGTGTCAATTAGACTTAAATCCATCAAATCATCTGTTAATTTGTGGAAACTCTGTGTCATATTTTCTTTTGTAACGTGCTGAAATATTTCCAAATGATGTGGTAAGTTCCAGTAACGGGCAACTCCCAGAGGAGGCTGCACTGTTGGGACACAGACTCTGGGCAGTTTTATATTGCTGTTCTTGTCACAGGGCATGCTTTCCCTCCTTCACTTACCTTCCTAGGGTTCTTCTACATTTCTTTTCTTGATTTAAGGTGAAGGTAGAAAGACATGTTTCTTTACATGGTAATTAGGTATAATTAAAGGATTTTATGGGTTGTGTGTATGTGTGGGTTACGTGGAAGCTCTTAGGCTGCATGTGCTCTTCCATAGCTGAGAGCAACGACTTGTATAAGCTAAAGTGGTGTCTTTCTCCTGTACAGCTCAAAGTCAAAGTAGGTGCTAGAGAAAATCAATTTATTGCAATACTCAGAGGGGGGATTAACTGTTGTTTTCTGTCCAGAATGTAGTACCTGAGGGCCTCAGCCTAAAATACAGGATAACTGATAACCCACCCCAGAGCCCTTGCTTGTCTCTTCTTCTGAGTTCCTTCCAGTTATAACGAGATCTGAATGAAACAGTACAAAACTCTTGTGTCCCAGTTAACCTTTGAAGCAGAAATGTGAAAAATGCTCGTTTCCTGGCAGGTACTTTATGTTAACATTTCCCTTTTCTGCAGTTTTTCAGCAGGTTGTGTAGCATTACCAGCTCTAATTAATATCAAGGCAGTTATTGAACAAAGGCAGTGCACGGGCGTTTGGAACCAGAAGGACGAACTCCCGGTGAGTTGGTGCTGAGCTGTCCCAGGACAGATTTCTGATTGCAAATGTTGTTTTCAGGTTTCTTTTGTGCTGAATGTTATGGGATGTTATACACGGCCTCCACCTCCAGCAGCTTGAGGGTTTGGAGGGCCCTGGGGCTCACAGACACCCACACACACAAACACAAAGGACAATGACACGACCAGACCAGCTGCACAGGCTGCCACAGACACAGCTCTGCCTTCAGCAGCACCCACACACAAGGATTGCATAAAACATAAGTAAAGATAGCCAAGGTCCCTTCCTCCTCTTTGGCTGGTAAAGATTGAAATCCACTAGTGAAAGCAGAAACGCATCACTCCAGATTCACAAGCAGGTATGTGTTCATGGGCACTCAAATATTGGCATGGCCCTTCTGGCCTGTTTTATACCCCTTTCTGGCCATTCCCTCCCAATCCCCTTGCCCTGCACTTTCTTCCTGCAATTTGTATAGTTCTGCTGACCCCCTGTCCTCTGAGACCCTCAGGTTTGCATTGATATCTCCTGCAAAGTCCAGCTTTGGTTGCAGTTTATTGATGACCTCTTAGTTAGTGTGGCTGTCAAGGTTGTTTTTTGTTATTGTCTCTGTTCTCTCTCTTTGTCAGGTTTGTACCTCTGAGTATTGTTTGATTCTCTCACTTGTTATCCCCTTTCTCATTGAAAGGGTCTCTGATCAAATGACCTCAAAGAAACAGATGCTCTCTCCTTCCACTTATTCTGTTTCTGTATAACTGGAAAGAAAATGGATCCCACAGGGAAACATTAACTTCCCCTACCTAGACTTGAGCTTAGTCCAGGGCTTGCTTTGCTCTGGCTCTTTATCAGGCAGACAGGAGATGAAAGAATTAGTGCTGCATCTGGGGACATAGGAGTTGGGATCCAGTGCATTATGCTTCCAGCACATCTCATTTATATCAGTAGAAATGAAGTTCAGTTGTTATGAAACCCCAGTTTCCCTTTATAACTCTTACCAAGCATGTGCAGCTCTCCAGTGACCTGCTCCTGATTTGGAAAGGAAACCTATTTAGTGCAAACTGGGCATGAACTGAGTTACCCTCTTCGACTGCAGCTGGAAGAGATTCATTTAGAGCGTAAGGATGTGTGTTGAGTTTCTCCCAGCTGTGTTTTCTGTAATGCTGAGAATGTAACCTCCAAGTGTGACAAATTCTTGCCCTGCTGTCCGGATAGGAATGATTACCTAGGGAGAATTTTGAAAAAGATTGCTGTCTGATGTACAGCAGTTAATAATACATGTGTGTCTCCTTGCATTTTCTAAACTGGAGGATCTCTAGTGTGTTCTGCTGAGGCAGTAGGGGTGTGGAAAACCTTATTTTCATTGTGCAAAGGCAGAGATTAAGTAGCATGAAAAGGTCACATGGTTGGGTTTGGTTGAAGGTTAAACCTTTTGGAACAGGGGACTGGTCAGAGCCAGCAGCTTTAGGTACACAGGCAGTTAGTTTTGCAGTTCTTAGTTAATTGCTGAAACCACAGGCCTGTTTTTCTCTGTTACATGCCCCTTCCTGAAATCATTTTGTTCTTGGGGCAAGAGTTGTGCTGCACCAGTGTCTTCTGTGTTGGTACTGAAAATTAGTGATTCTAACCCACTTCATTAGTCACAAGACATGAAGGCGTTGGGAGAGTCTTTCAAGAAGCTGTAGAACATTAACATAGTCAATCCAAGGATTTTTTCTCTTTTTTTTCTTTCCCCCTTAAATAAAGTCTGTCATCTAAACCACTTTTTATTTCCTAGTCAGTGATTTCCAGAAAACCTTGCTGGGTCACAGCTCAGTTTTCCTGCCAGGGCATAGATTTGCACTGACATATGCACTTGTCCCTTGGCAGAATTCTCTGCTTTGTTGCTTCTGCCCATGCCCAACATAAATCACCATTTTAAGATCACAGTTAAGTATTTTTGGCTGGGAAATTTTCAGGCATCCACACAATGGGTTTTGCTGCCTTCACAGCTGAATTGAGGAAGCTGTTAAGTAAGGACCATGACCTGAAGGGATAATTATCTGGAAATGCAGTTTCCCAAGATAAATTTTTCTGTTGATTTCTTTCACAGATTGAAGTGGACCTTGGTAAAAAGTGCTGGTATCATTCAATATTTGCCTGTCCCATCCTTCGTCAGCAAACAACAGATAATAATCCACCTATGAAATTAGTCTGTGGTCATATTATATCAAGAGACGCTTTGAATAAAATGTTTAATGGCAGCAAGTAAGTACCATTCTTTTATTTCAAGCAACATACAGACAAGGGCAAATCTTAAGACTAGAATACTGTGCTTTGGGAAAACTGAGTCCATAATTACATAATCAGTGGAAGGTTGTTAATCTTGGAGAATGGTTTAAAAGCCAGATGAGCCAGGTTGATGCACTGGAGAAAAACATAATAAACCCTCTGGTGTTGTGAAAAGTGAGTTTATGTGAAGGCATTTAATGAGGAGAGTAATTTTTCAAGTTGTAAGTCCCATTGTGTTGTCTTAAATCAGAACGGAGGCCTGTACACACACAGTTTTTCCTTGGGAGCAAGGTTAGTAATGCATGAAACATCCCTTAAAAATAAAATCAAACCTCTGGGGAAATACAGTTTAGTAATTGAGCGGGTAGGGGAATTATCACTGTGAAAATACTCCTCAGATACGTGTGGCGTGCCTGCAGGCTTTTGGGAAGCAGAAAATGGGAGAGAGAAAGCTATACAGATTTTCTTGAGGAAGAACTGGTGGTTATTTGGATGGAATAGATGCAGCTTCCGTGGAGGCTGTCAGCTTAATTTAGAGCTGTGAGTTGTTTTGGGAAATTCAGTGTGAAAATAAGTGAGGCCATGAATGAAAATGCCGACTGATGTTTGTGTTCTGTGCCCTGTTAGAGAAGCCTGAAGGGATGCCTTTCTGGGTGACTTTAGTCATTTTAAGCCAGTAAGCTTGCTGCTCCATCGTTCCTGTGCCCCATCACTCATTCCTGATGCTTTCATTGATCAGCTTTAGTGACAGCACAGCTCTGACAATATTAACTCAGGGTGAGGGTGGAAAAGGTAAAAGGCCCAAATATGAGAGATGGGGGGGGGGGAAATGGACCAGTGCTAGAAGAGACATTATAAGCAAGTAGGATTGTATCACTGGAGACCTCAGCAGGGAGGCCAGGCTGGGGTCTTCAGTCATAACCTGCAGGAGCTGATCTAAATGGGTTGTAAAATCACAGCATTTTGAGAACCAGACGGTAAAATGCACTGGGTGCTGAGGGAAGCACCAACTGATCTAAAATTACTGCAGGGCCAGGCTGGATGGGGCTCTGAGCATCCTGGTCTAGTGGAATGTGTCCCTGCCCATGGCAAGGGGGGTGGAACTGGACGGTCTTTAAGTCCCTTCCAACCCAAACCCTTCTATGACTCTAAAATACAACAAGAGAATCCAGAAGTAGAAATAATAGCTACGAAGAAATTCCTCTTCATGATTAATCTAATAATTCAGAGGCATGTGGGTGGAAGGTGAGAAAGACTAGAAAGAAAAACATCATAAGGTCTCTCTCAGCTAAAAGTGACTTTCAGTGGAGCCAAGTAAAGTGTTGTGGCTTAAGAATGAATTTGTTTCATGCTACAGTGGTAAAACTCGATACCTTTAATGCTCAGTTGTCACACATTGCCCCGATTGTAACATGTTATTTTTGTCCCCAGATTAAAATGCCCCTATTGTCCAATGGAACAGAGCCCTGGAGATGCCAAACAGATATTTTTCTGAAGAAAAGTTTCATTATGCAGTTTGTAAGTGACACTCTGGATTTCAGGTGCATTTCAGGAGAATTAAAACACATTTGTTCCCTTTTATGCAGCAGACTGAGGACTCCTGTGTTTGTATAAGCTAATGCTACAGAAACTTTGCCAACATTTAGTATATACATACCAAGTGGAAATGCTACAGAAATATTATTACCATAGGGCTTTACTATACTCTTGGTCTCCATACCTGATCAAGTTACTACACCAGCAGTTGTCATTCAATGCAGGTTTTTGTACTTAATTATACGGTGACTTTTTACTTTTTAAAGGCAGAAATTGATCACCCCCATTTGTTTAATATTCTTCCTGCTATTATTCTCTCATTTTATTGATAACTGTCATCTTAGAGAATGTTTGTGGACAAAGTTTTATTTCCTGTAATGTGTACATAATTAAAGGTAAATTCTTCAGAAAAAAAAAGGTTTGATAAATTGAATAGTCGTTATAAAACTAATTTGTATTTTTTTCGCTGAAAATGCTGTGATATATTCTGAGTTTTTCTTTCAAACATTTTTTCAACTTTTACATAGAATTCAAAGTAAATGTGCATATATATAAAGTATATAAAATATAGCCCCAAGGGGCTACCTGTTAAAATCCATCACTAATTTATAAGGGTGATGTGTGGCTAAACTACTATTGGGGCAGAGAGGGAATAGGAAATCCTGTTCCTTTGGTTTCACGATGGAGAAGTGTTTGTGTAAGAGAACATTCAATAAATTCTGAAGTGGAAATGCTTTTAGTCGATGACATTTGCTCTCTGGCCTTTGTAGTCATGTTCTTTGAACTTTGTATTCAGGATTAGGCTATAAATGTCATGTTGCTGTATAGTTTAATAGTCATTATAGTGTGCTATTTATAAACAGTTATCAAAACCAAATAAATTGTAGAAGTATTCATTGTTAAATGGGGGGAAAGCATGTTCTGATGCAACCTACTGATCACAACTCTGCACTTGGCAGAACTGGGCCCTACATCATATATTAGGAGGTAGCAAGTTTTCTGTAGCTTGAGAACACTTTGCTTCTAGCCTTGTTTTTGTAGTAGAATATTACTGCCATTGCCACTTTTTCTGCTGAATTTGTCATATTGTTGACTAGGTAAATTTGTACTCATAACGCAGACGTAGATCATGGCAGTTAAATCTTTTTTAGTGTGCATATATTTGTATTTATTGCACTGTCCTATAGTAGGGCAAGCAGCCATAAGGCATGCAAAGCTACATGTAAAATTATATTTCTGTATTGTGTAGTTAAAAAAAAAACAAAACAAAAGCAAGCAACCAACCAACCCCAAGCTTCTGTGGTTGAACACTGACACACTGGTTGAATGCACTAGCACAAATGCACTACAGAGAAGACCGTCTTTGGGAAATCTACACCTTTTGAATTTGTCTGTCACCTGACTGGAGACGCTGAGTCGGACTCTTATCGGATCAGTGACAATGGACAAACCTACAGAGACATTAAAAAGAGGAGCGAGTCAAGGCACACAAATTTTAAACTTCAGCTGTGTTTGATAACTTGAAAAATACAGGTGTGTGATTTTTTTTTTTTTTTTCTCTGCAAAACTTACATTGTATTCACACTGAGTTCAAAACAGCCGCGTTACCAAGTGGTAAAATCAACAATAAACGGGTGAGGATATTATTTTCCATGTAGGTTTCCTAGTCTTCCTGGAATTGCTTTTAATCTTTTCTGTTGACTGCAATCGCTTAATGCTTTGGATTTATAGAGATGGCATATGAAGTATATAAAAAATAAAAAACAACAACAGAAAAACAACCAATAATAACAACCTCCTCCCCAAAACTGGCCTGAAATATGAGTGCTGCATCTTCCTCTGTTACATTGCTGGTATTTTGGCAGTGGTGCGAACACCAGCCAGTTTTGATAGCTTAGAGTCCAAGAATGGCACAGTTATTAAATGGAAATAGGGTACAAATTCACCTTAGGTATTAAATATCACCCTGAACTAGTGCATGCTACAGATCCATAGCTAATTGAAAAGCTCAGCTGTTTTTACCGTGTGATTGCAATTCTCTTCCTAGCTATGTTACAGACTCAAAATTCCTTGCCTGCAGTTGTGTAGTTCCACCAAGAGATGGTGCTCACCGTTCAGTATTGGGAGCTTGTGTGCTCATCATAACGGGATGCTGTGCTGGGGGGGCATTTGGGAAACAGCTCTGCAGTTTGGTTGGCACAGATTCCCAGTTTGCCCTGCGAGGTGATGGGGGTTCTCTCCTGCTGCTGCCTGATACGATTCTGGTAACTGGAGAAAGTGCTTGCAGAGGAAAAGTGAATAATACTCTGAGGTTTTAATTCTTTATAAAAGTATGGTGGTGTGCATGTATTGTCCCTTATAGGGTTTGGGAATATCCATAGTAAAAAAGTATTTATTTTTAGAGCCACAATGGTACCTGAGGTCTGTCTCCATTACACTTTTGGACCAACAGTGTCACAACCTTTAACTAGTCCCTGTGTGCAGCAAGTGCCTTTTAGTGAGAGTGTTGTGGGAGGGAAGTAAAGAGACTCAACAGATTTCTGTGTGCCACTCCTGTGGCTCTGCTGGGCTTGCTGTTGGTGCTTCCTCCCTTCTTTGCAAACGATGCCAGAACTTCTCTGCAGCAGCAAGAGCACCAGTTAGTTGTGTAGATGGGCCTTAAGCCAAGAAGTTTTTGACCATGCTTGTAGGAACATTTTAGTTTAGCTTATGGGCACTCTGAAAGTAATGGGTATTTATAAATTTGATTTTCGTAGTGGCAGCTTGTTAGTAGTGTTAGTTCTATGCCTGTTAATAGTCTGAGTTTTAGTTTTTGGAAATGCCTGAAATAGGAAATCTATTGTAATGTGTTCTTGTGGGGTTTCAAGTCTGACTTGTGTTATAAAACATAATCAAACCTTAAAAGCAGGTAGTAGGAAATGAAAATAGTGCATGGCCTTTTTGATCTCTGAGGGTAGTTCTCATTTTTGTGGCACTATGGCTGTCATTAGCACAAAGCTCATGTCCTCACCTCCTGTTAGTACTCTCAATGTTCAGCTGCTCTGTGAAGTATTTTTTAATTAAGTCTTTTCCTGCAGTGACCTCGTCACTGCACATTGCAGCTATGGCTGAACAAACGATCTTCCCTCCTGAAATCAGTCTTCCTCTGTGGAAACACTGTATTGATTTCAGTCTCCTATTTGTAAGTCAGGTTAATTAACGTGTGGAGAAGCTTCTGTGAAAACTGTGTGTTACCATTAACGAGTCAGAGCTTTTGATCCCTGTTCCTGTTGCTTTGATTCTTTCTTCTTGACACTTTACAGGATAGCTGCTGCTAAAATTCGAGGTTGAAGTTATTTATCGCTCAGAGCCAACTTGCCCAGTTTAATGCAGTAAGTTTGGGTTAGGTTTTCCTTGCAAGGTTTGTTTGTCCACTGCAAGATACAATTTTTCTTTCTGTGCTTATCACTACCAAGGTTGATTTGTCTCTTGAGTGGGGAGGGATATCACGTCTTTAATCCATCCCAACTCAGGCTGTTTTCTTTTTTTGAATAGGAGACTGCAGTGTAGGGAACAAAACTTTGAGAACAAGAGGAAAAAAAAAAGTGTGGCAGCAATGATTTATAGTGAGTAAAACTGTAATGTGGCGTTACATCACTATTCTACATTTAATTCAAGTCTTAATATATAAAAAGGAAGTTATTTACAAAAATGTGAGATAACAGTGACTTAATCTTCCTTTATGACTTCAAATTTGCAATAAATTACGAGTTCTATAGAGAAATAGGGAAAATGGAGTTGTTTACAGCCTCCTACAAGCTCTTACTGAGTCATGCTGGGCCTGTATGTAGGAACTGCTGTTTTGGCTCACACTTACTTGTAATTTTTACAGGACCAGCTGTATCTGTGTATTCAAATGCAAAAAGCCTGGAAGTGTTTTCCAGTTACTATTCCACTGTAGAACTAAGAGTTTTTCACTTTCCAGGGGATTATTTTGAAAGAGCACAGTCCCAGTGCAGGCTGGAACGAAGACTCAGTGCTGAAGCTGGTGGGTGCTGTGACCTGGACTGCAGTGAGCAAACCTTACCCGAGTTCAGCTTTTGAAATGGAGATCCCCTTTTCTCCTGTATTTCCTCTGCCTTGTGCTTGTTTGCAGACTCGTGACACTGCTGTTGATTTCTTCCTTGTTAGTAAGAGTCAAGTTATGGCTGTGACTTTTCCTTTACTTTGGCTAATGAAACAAAGGCATGGGGAAGGTGCAAATAGTGTCTCACTTCAAGTATTAAGCATCATCCATGAGACATTTGGTTGTAGGGAGAGGAAATAAATATACAAACACAATCCTCCCCACTCCTCCCCCAGAACCAAGAGCAAATTCAGTATTTTCCAAGGTTTCTGATTTACATAGGAGATTTCCAGGAATGTGGAGCACAAACAGATGTGATCGATCTCTGGTGACAAAAATTTACATGTATTCAATTTAGTCAACACAGCTCAGGATGAGAATCCACTGATGGATAGGTCTTGCTGACCCTGCATGTCAAACAGATTTGATGTCAGATGAATCAGAAGGAAGAAACCTATTTACAGGAAGGTCATGTTGCACTGCCTCTTTACTGTTCTTCCAGGATTTCTGTACTGTTTTTACTTGCCTAATTTGCTTTTCTGTCCTGAATCTGCAGAAACAGCAGCAGGGGTGTGGTTTCTGGGAGTGGCTTCCAAGCACTTGCACAACTTGCAAGTGGTTAATCTGAGGAGTCTGGGTGGAGCTCAAGTGCCTTCCCTGTGCCAGGTCATCTTTCAAATACAGATGTGGACAGACGAAGTGACTTCAACTGACCAGTCCACTTACTGGCTCTTCTGGGGTCATCTTGGCTGTATTATGTGTCTGGAACTTATTTAACTCATCAAAATCCTTTATCACCCAGAAAATATTACTGGGCAAGTGAAGCACTGGAAGGGGTAGAAGCAGGGGTCTATAAACACATTCTGGATGCTCTGTGTTGTGGGGGCATCTGATGCCTCTCTCATCTTCATAAGCTTTCACTTGACTTTGGGGGCTGGGTGGCTCTTAAAGGAGGATGTGGAGAGGCTTAGGTTGGATGTTAGAAGAAGGTTCTACACCAGAGGAAAGTCAGGCACTGGAACAGGCTCTGCAGGGTGGTGGTCACAGCACCAAGCCTGCCAGAGTTCAAAAAGAATTGGGATGATACTCTCAGGCACATGCTGTGGCTCTTGGGGATAGTCCTGTGCAGGGCTAAGGCTTGGACTTGAGGATCCTTGGGGGTCCCTTCCAACTCAGCATATGTGATTCTGTGACCTTGGGTAAAGAGATGATGCTTGGCGTCTGTGGCAAAATGCAAGGGAAAAGAAAATTCCTGAAGAAATTCAGTTCTTGTTCAGAATTTGGGCTCATTTATAGTTATCAATTCCTAATGGTGCCTCAAGGATTTTTCCTCGATGACTTCCCTAGAGATCCCAACTGATGCTGCTTATGCCTGAGGTAGGATCAGGCATCCCAGCCTGCTGTCCCCCAGCCCTCTGGGGGCCCACAGCAGCTCCCTCTTCTCAGAAGTCATGCACAAGCCTCATCCTTTGTCTGCAGGCCCCAGGTTGCATTTCTTGCCAGGGATTCTGCATCCTCTTGAGCACACTCAAGAGGTCTGATGCTGATGGCAGAGCCGAGAATATTTTCATACCCAGCGAGACACAGATGGTTCATGGCATAGATCCATGTGTATAATTTATCTCCAAACACAGGAGTTGCTGGCACACACCTGGGTTCTTCATTTGCTGGATTGTTCTCTTTGCAATTCTTCTTTGGTCAATTCTTCTTTGTAGGGGGTATGATTTATGTTTTCTTTGCTTTTACAACTTGTGGTTCTCTAACCACAGGAGCTTCCGTCCTGCCAAGAAAGCCCCTTGTATGTGTCACTGGAGGAGGCCCTTGCTGCTGCCTCTGGGTGACCACTGCCACATGAGGGTGGCTCATGCTTCCTAAAGCTTTGCACATAGGGGCTTTCCTGTTGATTATTCTTCAGTGTAAGGTGGGGAGTTTTCTGTGTGTGTGCGTGGGGTTTTTTCCTAATTTTTTTACATTTTTTTTTTTTTATTACTCCTTCACAAAGAAAGCCCCTTTTTCCTGGGTCTGTCAGAAAGGAGGTGCTGCTGACTTTGGTGCCATTGCTGTTGGGGCTGCTACTCAGAGCTGAGTTATGAAAAATGGTTTAGGAACTGGGTTTATTTATTTGGGTATCACACCACGTTTGTGAGTGAGGAAAGGTGCTGTTAGGCTACCAAGATGTGTAAGGCTCTATGGTGCTGTGTGACCTGTCCCCTGTGGAGGGTTGGTTGGAGGATCAGTGTGAAGATGCATTGAGGGAGGCAGGAGCCATCCCAGAGCTTCCTGGGTTTGGCATGGGGCTGAAAAGAGACCAGCTGCGTTCTTGTGATTGTGAACTACAGGTCAAAAATCAATAGATTCAACTGTCCAGCTGCGTACAGGGGGTTAATTACCACTGTAAGTGTTGAAATTCTTTTCCTAGATGTTGATTTCCTGTTCAAATGGAGACTTTTCAAATAACAACAGACAATTCCCCCTAAACCAAACAACAAAACCGCCAAACCCAAAGATACCGTGCTTCCAGTTCTTCCACACATTCATCTGCAGTGTCAGGAGGGCTTTGGCTGCATCCATCTTGCTGCAGGACCGTGATCTTAGTGCAGCAATGCACAGTGGAGCATCACTGTTATTGCCATCAGCTAATAATGCCCAAATACGTGTATTTTACATGGCTTAGGTTTTATTATGATCTGTTTATCCTACATTAAGATTCCATGCAGTAGTGAGAATTTTGTTGTACATGTGTTCATCTTATTGGAGCAGTTTTTGATTTTAAATACCCATATCCCATTTTTCCCTACAGGATTGATCTCTGTAGGCTCTCTTAGAAATACGACCAACTCAAAATATTTAATCTGTGGATATTGAAAGAATAATGGAAGTACAACATAGTTTACAGGGAGTACAGAAATACAGAAAAACGGTTCTGCTCAGTTTTCTGTTCAGCGTTTATACATGTAATTTTGTTTTGTGTCACAGTCCACATTCAACTCCACTCAATAGAGAAAACACATTGTCAAGGAAATGCTTCCCAGGCATAATACAAGGCTTTTTGTTGGGGAAACAGCCCCTGATGCCTGCAGTCAGATCATTGCACCTTTTTCCTATAAAACCATTTGAAAGAGCTGGAGTGGGAAGGGAAGGTCACTGTGGAAATGTGGAGGCAATTTGTTGGAAGATATGCAGACAGTGATTTTAACAGTGGTCCTTGTCTTACCTTGCCTGTGTCCTGGTTCTCTGATGCCTCCCAAAGCGGATCACTGGGACATCCGTGGCCCTGAGGGACAGGGCTGTGGTTTCAGGCCAGAGGTGGATCTAGAGGGGTTCTGGTGAGTCTTACGTTGACACAGCATGATGGTGATCATCAGGAGCTGGAGGATCAGGAGGCAGAGGCCTGTCAAGGGGGCCCAGATGAAGATGTGACAGAAGGAATTCAGCTCTTCCTGCATTGTTGTCTCTGCAGGAATAGGGAATGGGAAAGGTCCATCAGGTGCTCAGGGCTGGTGTTGGGGCCAGTTCTGCTGGAGCCAAGGGAGCTGCCAAGGGCCCTGCCTGGCATTCCACAAGGCTGGTGGTGAGGCAGAAATGTTCCCCTGGGCCTGCAGGGATGTTCTTCCTTAGTGCTGCTGCTTCCAGCATTTTCCTGGGCACTCGAGGGAGCATATGTAGCCAAATATTTTCGTGTGTCTCCTGAAGAGGGTAAAACCTGCCAGAGCTCACAAGGCTCTTCCCCCTCTCCCCCTCTTCCAAGTGTGCCCAGGCATGAAACATACTCCTGCTTTGTACCTCATCCTGGGCCTTTCCTACTTGGGATGAAACTATGTGGTGTTTAATGTTTCCAAATCTGCTGAAGTGCTGTGGATTTTCACTCTTCCCCCATCCCAAAATGCTTGCAAGATCCCCCTCAGTATCAGTGGATGTAACCCCAACTCTTCCCCTCTCCCTCCATTTATCCAGGCTACCTGGATCCAGGATCTTGAGGCAGGGGTCCTTTTCAGTGATGCCACGCTGGGTGGTGGGTCCTGGTGTGCTGGGTGCCACTGTGGTGGTGACTGTAAATGAAAATGGATTAATTCAGCATGTGGGGAAACACAATAAAACAGGTCTCCCCTGACCTTCTGTTCTCCCGTCCCTGCCCAGGGTACAGCTGTTCCTGTGCACAGCATAGGGCTCAGTTCTGGAGGGACTTCATAGAGCACATTTTGAATGGGGACTCCTCAAGGGAGGGTCTCCTAAGAGCCAATAAGGAGCAATAACCTCCTTATTTCTTGCTGTCTGCCACCATACTCAGAAAGACTGAACACTGAGTTTTGGGACCTATGTGTGATGAGGAAGGAGAGAGAGGTGGTGGACTTTGCTTTAGTCTTCTGATTTCAGAGGCATGGGTGAAATTAAGAAGTGGGGATAGGGAGTTGGTGTTGGGTCTGTCTAATCATCTTTGCCTTTGGGCAGGAGCAATCCCATGAAGAGAGACAGCAAGCTGGGAGCCTCTGGCAGGAGGACGAGTGTGTTGGTCACAAGATGCCTTGGGCAAGCAAGCAGGGAAATGGAGTTTGTGGGAGAGACGACTGGTTAAAAAAGGCACAGGCAGGAGGTACTGAGGACTTTGGCAGAGCTTAAAGAGGTTGAGTGGTGGAGGTTTTGCTCACCTGGGAAGAAGGCAGGCAGGCCATGGCTGAAATACAACATTTGGCTGATGTTCACGAGGCAGAAATAGTTCCCTTCATCCTGCTGTGTGAAAGACTTCACTACCAACCAATAGATAGTGTTGTCTTTGCTGGCCTCGAAGCGTGTGGATGTTCTCTGATTCCCCTTGAAGGTGTTCCCTCGGGACAGGGAAGAGATGAAGACAATGAAGTGAAGGGTCCCATTCTTGTCCTGGCGGACCCAGGATACTCCTCTATCACTGTCAGTCTGACACTCCAGTTCCAGCCGCTGTCCCACCTGGAGTTGGGTGATGGTATCACAAAACCTGACCTTCATCTCATACATCTCACCATGGATTCTGGGGCAGCCTGGAGGACAGAAATCCTTGTGGAACCACTTTGGAAGAGCCAGTGATCCCTTTCGGAAAAATCTCCTGCTCTGTCCATAGGATGGAAGTACAAATGCAAAGGGAGGACCACACTATCTGGATGACTGGAAGGTTTTGTTGGAATCCTTGCTGGGATCGTGCATGGAGGGTGCTCATCAATCAGCCATGTGAGTTTTACAGATGGGTACTGCCCTTCCAGCTGCCTTCTCAGGGATGTTACTCCTTTCCAGCTTATCTAAAGTGACTCCCTAAACCCAGTTACTGCTAAGTCCCCTTCTTTCCTGACCTTCTTCTGCTCTCTCGAACTCCTTGTCCAACCAGGCTCCCTTCCCAGTGCTCATGGCTGTCCTGTGCCAGCTGAGACGATGCCACCTTTCCCTCCACAATTACTGAGCACACCTCAAAGTCAGATTTTTTGGTTTGCTCTTTTTCCCCCTTCAACTATTTATCCCAATTTCTTGGATTCAGTGGAAGGATTTTTCCTTGCTTCTCCCAGTGAAGGAGCTGCACCACCCTGTGTCCATACTCACAGAGTCCCAGAGTGAGCAGGAGGAGCAGGACAGGAGACCCGTCCATCTTCTGCTGGGGGTGTCTGTCCTTGGAGACGGTGCAGTGCTGCTGAGATGATCTTTGTCACTTGACTCGGGAGGCTGGGTCACACTTTGGGGAGGATGTGATGTCATCAGGACCCTCTTGGGTAAAGAGATGATGCTCAACATCTGTGGCAAAATGCAGAGGAAAAGAAAATTCCTGAGGAAGTTCAGTTCTAGTTCTCAATTGGGGTCATATTTCCTTATCAGTTCTTAATTGTGCCTGAAGGAATTTGCCTGGATGACTCCCCTAGAGCTCCTGCCTGATGACTGCTCATCTCTGAGGTAGGATTGGGCACCCCAGCCTGCTGTCCCCCAACCCTCTGGGGGTCCACAGCAGCTCCAGCTCCACAGAAGTCACAGACAAGTCCCATCCTTTGGCTGAAGGCCCCAGGTTGTGTTTCTTGACAGGGATTCTGCATCTTTCTCTTGAGCACACTCAGGGAGTCTCATGTGGATGGCAGAGTCTAGAATATTATCTTACCCAGCAAGTGAGACACAGGTGTTTCATGGCATAGATCCATGTGTATTATTTATCTCCAAGTACACACGTTCCTGACACACAGCCGGGTTCTTCAGATGCTTGATTGTTCTCTCTGCAATTGCTCAGGAAAAGCTGCTTTGTGCAAGGGAGGTGGTCAGTGAGCTGAACACACTGAGAGTGCCCAATGCCCAGGTGTATGATTTGCTTTTTCTTTGTTTTAACATCTTGTAACAACTCCTCTAACCACAGGAGCTTCCGCCCTGCCAAAAACCCCTTGTCTGCTTCACGAGAGAGGGCCCTTGCTGCTGCCTCTGAGTGACCACTTGCACATGAGCGATGCTTCCTGGAACTTTGCACATACAGACTTTCCTGTTGTTATTTTTCTGTGTGTTTTTTCTTTTTTTGTTTTTTTTTTTTTTTTTTTTTTGTTTTTAACTCGTCCTTTGCAAAGAAAGCCCCTTTTTCCTGAGTGTGTGAGAAAGCTGGTGCTGCTGATTTCATTGCAATTTGCTCTTGGGGCTGCTACTCAGAGCTGAGTTATGGAAAATGGTTTAGGCACTGAGTTTATTTATTTAGGCCTTGCAGCATGTTGGTGAGTGAGGAAAGGTGCTGTTAGAATGCTGAGATATGTGAAATTCTCTGGTGCTGCGTGCCCTGTGCCCTGTGGAGAGTGGGTTGGATGATCAGTGTGAAGATGCATTGAGGGAGGCAGGAGCCATCCCAGAGCCTCCTGGGTTTGGCATGGGGCTGGAAAGAGAGCAGCTGTGTTCTGTGTTTCTGAACTACTGATCAAAAGTCAGTAGATTCCACCATGCAGTGGATTTTGAGCTTACAACTCAGTGGTGTAATTCTTTTCCTGGATGCTGATTTTTTGTGCAAATGAAGACTACTGAAATAACAACAATTGAACCCCACAAAACAAACAAAACCACCCCCCAAACCCAAAGATATCCTGCTTCCAGTTCATCCCTAGATTCATCTGCAGTGTCAGGAGGGTTTTGGCTGCATTGCTCTTGCTGCAGGACCGTGGTCTTAGTGCAGCAATGCACAGTGGAGCATCACTATCAGTAATGTCAGTTAATAATTCCCAAATATGTGTATTTTACATGGCTTAGAGTTTTGTTTTGCTCTGTTTATCCCACATTAGGATTCCATGCAGTAGTGAGGACTTTGCTGTACATTTGTTCCTCTTGTTGAAATGCTTTTTGATTTAAACACCCATGTCCCGTTTTTCCTTACAGGATTGACATCTATAGGCTCTCATAGCAATAGGTGTAGCAATAAATATTCAGTCTGTGGATCATGAAAGAATAAATTAATTTGAAAGTATAAAAAAGTTTACAGGGAGTACAGAAATAAGCAAAAACACTGCTGCTTGGTATTCATTTAATTTTGTTTTGTGTCACAGTCCACATTCAACTCCACTCAATAGAGAAAACACATTGTCAAGGAAATGCTTCCCAGGGATAACATGAGGCCTTTTGCTGGAGAAACAACCCCTGATGCCTGCAGTCAGATCATTGTACCTTCTTGCTACAAATCCATTTGAAAGAGCTGGAGTGGGAAGGGAAGGTCACTGTGGAAATGTGGAGGCAATTTGTTGGAAGATATGCAGACAGTGATTTTAACAGTGGTCCTTGTCTTGCCTTGCCTGTGTCCTGGTTCTCCGATGCCTCCCAAAGCAGATCACTGGGACATCCGTGGCCCTGAGGGACAGGGCTGTGGTTTCAGGCCAGAGGGGGATCTAGAGGGGGTTCTGGTGAGTCTTACGTTGACACAGCATGATGGTGATCATCAGGAGCTGGAGGATCAGGAGGCAGAGGCCTGTCAAGGGGACCCAGATGAAGATGTGACAGAAGGAATTCAGCTCTTCCTGCATTGTTGTCTCTGCAGGAATAGAGAAGGGGAAAGATGCATCAGGTGCTCAGGGCTGGTGTTGGGGCCAGTTCTGCTGGAGCCAAGGGAGCTGCCAAGGGCCCTGCCTGGCATTCCACAAGGCTGGTGGTGAGGCATAGGGCTTCCCCTTGGCCTGCAGGGATGTTCTTCCTTAGTGCTGCTGCTTCCAGCATTTTCCTGGGCACTTGTGGGAGGACACGTAGCCAATAGTTTTCACATATCTCCTACCAAGGGTGAAAGTCCTCTCCCCCCACTTCCCTGTCTGCCCAGACACGCTCATGCTTTTTTCCCCATCCTTAGTCTTTCCTACTTGGGATGAAAAATTGAAGTTTAATCTTTCCAGCTCTGGTAAATCTCTATGGATTTTCACTCTCTCCCCATTCTAAAATGCTTTCAGGATCCCCCTATGTATCAGTGAGCCAGATCCCAACTCTTTCCCTCTCCTTCCCTACATCCAGGGTACCTGGATCTGGAGTCTTGATGCAGGGGTCCTTTTTAGTGATGGTGTGCTGGGTGATGAGTCCTGGTGTGGTAGTGACTGTAAATGAAAATTTAGCATGTAAGCAAATACAGTGAAACAGATCTCTCCTGCCTTTTCTGCTCTTCCAGCCCTGCCAGGGTTTGTCTGCTCCTGTTCACAACAGAGAGCTCAGATCCATGTGGAATTCACAGAGCCCCTTTTGGATGGTGACTCCCCCAAAAAGGGTCTCCCAAGAGCCAGTAAGGAATGGCAGAGTCCTTATTTCTTTCTGTCTGCCACCCTCCTCAGAAAGCCTGAGCACCCTGATGTTGCTAGGGCTTCTGGGAGCAATGTTTAGGGGAAAGGATGGGGTAGTGGTGGACTTTGCTTTCATCTTCTCCTGTCAGAGCCATAGATGGGATGGAGAAGTGAGGCTGGGTCTGCCCAATCATCTTTGCTTTTGGGCAGCAGCAATACCATGAGGAGAGAGAGCAAGAAGTAAGCCTCTGACAGGAGGATTAGTGTGTTGATCCCAAGATGTCTTGGACAAGCAAGCAGGGAAATGTAGTTTTTGGGAGAGACGACTGGGTAAAAAAGGCACAGGTAGGATGTGCTGGCCACCTTGGTAAAACTGAGCGAGACTGAGGTTGCTGACCTGGGAGGAAGGCAGAGAAGATAGGGCTGAAGTACAGCATTTGGTTGATATTCATGAGGCAGAAATAGTTCCCCTCGTCCTGCTGTGTGAAAGACTTCACTACCAACCGATAGATAGTGTTGTCTTTGCTGGCCTCAAAGCGTGTGGATGTTCTCTGATTCCCCTTGAAGGTGATCTTGGATATGGAAGAGATGAAGACGATGAAGTGAAGGGTCCCACTCTTGTCCTGGTGGACCCAGAATACGCCTCTGTCCCCCCAGTCATTCTGACACTTCAGTTCCAGCCTCTCTCCCACCTGGAGTTGGGTGATGCTTCTGTGAAACCCAACCATAACCTCATTCCACTGGCTGTGGATCCCTGGGCAGCCTGGAGGAGAGAAATCCTTGCTGGAACCTCTTGGGAAGAGCCAATGGCCCCTCTGGAAGAAACCTTTCCTATTCATGGAATGGAAGAACAAATGCAAAGGAGGACCATGGTGTCTGGATGACTGGAAGGTTTTGTTGGAGTCCTTGCTGGGATCATGCATGGAGGGTGCTCAGCAATCTGCCATGTGGGCTTTACAGATGGGTGGTGCCCTTCCAGCTGCCTTCTCAGGGATGTTACTCCTTTCCAGCTTATCTGAAGTGACTCCCTAAAATTACTTTCTACTGGATCCCCTTTTCTCCCCTTTCTCCCTCCCCTCCATAACCACTTATCTGACCAGGGTCCCTTCCTGGTGCTTGTGGTGCTGCAGCCACCCCTCTGGCTGCCCTGCACTGGCTGAGGTGATCCTGCCTGTTCTTCCACAGTTACTGAGCACATCTCAAAGTCAGCTTGTTTGGATTGCTTCCCACCCCATCCCCCTCCGCCCCCCCCACAGCCTTTAATTTTTAGCCCAGTTTCTTGTATTCAGTGAAAGGTTTTTCCTTGCCTCTCTGGGTGATGGGGCTGCACCACCCTGTGTCCATACTCACAGAGTCCCAGAGCGAGCAGGAGGAGCAGGACAGGAGACGCGTCCATCTTCTGCTGGGGGTGTCTGTCCTTGGAGACAGTGCAGTGCAGCTGAGATGATCTTTGTCACTTGACTCGGGAGGCTGGGTCACACTTTGGGGAGGATGTGATGTCACCAGGACCCTCTTGGGTAAAGAGATGATGCTCAGCATCTGTGGCAAAATGGAGGGGAAAACAAAATTTCTGAAAAAATTCCGTTTTAGTCCAGAATTTGGGCTCATTTATCCATATCAATTCTTAATGGTATCTCACAGAGTTTGCCTTGATGACTTCCCTAGAGCTCCAGAGTTCTGCTCCTCATGCCTGAGGTAGGATCGGGTGCCCCAGCCTGCTGTCCCCCAGCCCTCTGGGGGTCCACAGCAGCTCCAGCTCCACAGAAGTCATGGACAAGCCTTGTCCTTTGGCTGAAGGTCCCAGTTTGCATTCCCCAGAAGGGATTCTGCATCCTTCTCTTGACCACACTCAGGGGGTCTCATGTGGAAGGCAGCAGTGAAACAGATGTTTCATGGCAAAGACCCATGTGTATCATTTATCTCCAAGCACAGGCTTTGCTGGCACACAGCCAGGTTCTTCAGGTGCTCAGTTGTTCTCTTTGCAATTCCTCTTTGGTCAATTCTTCTTTGCATTTACTCGGGGAAAGCTGCTTTTGTGCAAGGCAGGTGGGCTGTGAGCAGAAACCCACCAGAGTGCCCAGTGCCCAAGGGTGAGCTTTTCTTTTTCTTTTTTTGTTTTAGCAACTTGTGATTCTCTTCTCTAACCACAGGAACTTCCGCCCTGCCCGAAAACCCCTCGTCTGCTTCACCAGAGAGGGCCCTGGTGCTGCCTCTGGGTGACCATTTGCACATGGGGATGGGTGATGCTTCCTGTAGCTTGCAGATCTGAATAAACAGAATTTACTGCAGTCAATCAACTTGTCCCTAAATAATCAACATGTTAAAAGTCCCGTTATTGTTAACCAAAACAATCGACAGAGACTATTTTTGTTACCCCTCATCTGTTTCTTTCAGAAACAAACAAATCCCACCTTCCTTGCTTGGGCCAAACTCCTCCTGAAATCGGTGGAATTGGGGGTAACAACAGAAGAGGAATAGCATGAGGGAAACAAAACATCAGAACTGTAAAAACACAAGAAGTAAGGCCCTTTAATCCATATATACTTTCTCAGTGCAGCCTTGTAATAGGTTAGATGAAACAGTACAAATCCTAGGAGAGAGGTGGCACCACAGACAGAGGATGTGTTAAGTGAGAGCATTTATTTCCAAGTCACTTTGTAGTGAATTCAAAGCCTGGCTGCATTTTAGAAAGAAGTAACACACCATTGAGTAGAGATTTATTACTTATTCCTCATCTGCTTGTCACTGATGCCTGTCAGCATCAGGATTGACCTG